>NW_028274822.1:80492566-80645629 GCF_037043125.1 Eumetopias jubatus | reverse complement strand
TATTTTACAGATGAGAAAATCGGGCACATAAAGCTTAAGTAATCTGCCCAAGGGCACACAGCTAATCAATGAGAGTGTGGAGCTGTACCCAGATAGTCTAGCTTGAGAATCCATGGTTTCAAGTAGAGTTGCCTCGAAGGAACGGAGGGAGGGAGGAAGAAAGTGAAGGGAGGGAGGGAAGGAGGGAAAGAGGGAGGGAGGGAGGAAGCAAAGGGAGGGAGGGAGGCAGGCAATGAGTGACAAGCACTATATAAGTCCAGCATTTCCAGAAGCAGGGTGATCTCCAGAGGTTCCTTTGAGTCCTCGGACTCTATTACTTAGTTGGGCAGAAGCTGGCTGGGGCTGCTGTACACAATGAGAATTTGCACTCATGGAGCACTTGGGTATTTTACCAATCCCCCAGGCAGATACTGGTAAATATTAGTACATTCATGTCTCACAAGGGAACTGGGGTTTCAAACTCTGAGTCACGGATCTTTTACTGTGTGCTGAATCACAGAACCTCCTGTGGAACTCGGAGATCCCCAGGGGGAGAGAAGCTTGAGCTCACCAATTTAAACCCTGCAGAAGGGACTGGGCTGGTCCATAGTCCTTTGGCTACGGACAGCCCTTGGAGGCGCCTCGCGTCTCACCCTGCACACGGTCAAATGCAGAAATTCAGCTAAGGATTCTCTTAGCGCCACCCCTCACCCCAAACATTTTTTGGACTGAATGCTGAACAAACCCAGGTGCATTTTTCATTAGCAATGGTAGAAAATACCAAAACATCATCAGATTACATTCTGAATAGTAGACCTTCCGTGTCTGGGTCTCTTCTGGGTATCTAGAACCATCATGTGGCGATATGGTGGAGACCACAGTCACACTCCCTCCAGACCATTGACGAAGGAATGAATGACATAGGACACTGGCCGGAAGACTTGCTACTTCACGGTTTTGAAGATTAAGAAAGCATCTGCACAAAAATATGGATGGTTGTTTCCACAAAAGCCACAATTCAAAGCCATCTCTGCTTTGCTCTTTGTATTTATGGTCTCTGGATATTTATATCCCCTTTATATTCTTTTGCATTTTCTGAGTTTGTTGGTATCTTTGTTGGGGAGCACGTTCCAGTTGCTTGTATAATCAGAAAAAAATAATAAACCTGTTTTTGAACAAGTAACCAAAGGAAGGGGTTTAATAACTAAACTGGGCATCCATCGATGTGGCAATCTTGCCACTGGGTGAGCTCTATGAAGCCCCAAAGCTGAAAGGTGGGATGGGGGACACTCAGAGCATCGCTGAATAGAGTTGGGGGGCTTGGGCAGATGCCTGCAGACTAAAGGACCCAGGGAAAGCTAGGAATGAAACCAGGGGGTTCAGGGCCCAGGTGGGGCATGAGGCCCTCCCCTCTGTAGCTCTGAAAATCCCATGTCCCGGGAAACCCTCGGTCCGGGGCACGTGGTGATAGTTGGTTACTCCACCAGGGACGTAAAGAGACAGCAAACCTAAGAGGCAGCTGTTGCCACCCTAGGACTTTGATCTGTCACGTTCATGGGCGTTCAGAACCCTTTAGTAAAATGGGCTCGTCCAAGGGGCCTGGTCTCTCCCAGTGCCCGAGAGGCCCCCTTCATTTCCTGAGAGATGACTTGATTCTCCATTTGTTTTCACAGTGGGCTCTTTAAAGCCTCAGCTGTTCCAGGGGGAGTAAATAGGTTTTAAAATTAATTATCAATTAAAGGGAGGTTAATTGGCACCAGGCTAGTCATCTATTTTGTCTGTAACTGAGGCAGCCCACCCTGCCCCCTCCCCAGAACCCAAGACCTACGCCAGGGCAGGCGAACCCCAGCAGCAGAGGTTGTTCGTGTGTGACCTGGGGATGAATGAAAACAAGTCTCGGTGTTTACACCATACCCTTCCCCTGCTGGAAGGTGAATTCTGGGGTCGTTTTTGATTTTCCAATTCATCAGCATGTAAGCCAGCCTTTTAGGTGGGCTTACTAAATTAAAAAAAAAAAAAGTGGCTTGCAAATATTTTTATTGGCATAAAGATTATTCAGCAGTCCCACTGCACTTAGGGGAATTACCGTGATAGAGTACATGAGAGTAGCAAGGCCCTAAAGAAACAGCACATTCTTCACCAGGCAGGTATTTTCCCCTGTAATTAACATCTTGCACATCTGATTTCATTGAAACTCAGTCTGATTTCTTTAAACTCTTGAAAGGTGATCCTGTGCCTTCCTCGCTCCTATTGGGAGGCACAGGATCCCTTCAGAGGGGAAAAGGCTGTGGTTTGTGTTAATGATCCTTTGCTGCATTCATCATCTGACCTCATCGTGAATGAATATTTATGGAGAGATGGTCGGGAGCATTTGCAAATTGAGCTCAGACCAGACAGGTGAGCACTTGCAAGCAAGACAATGACATCATCTGATGTTATGATGTGCACGCATATTAAAAGAGATCAAATTACGACAGGACCCAAGGGGACAGGGGCCAGCTCTTCTGTGCATTCTGTCACCAACCCAGAACGCCTTAAAATGCAGAAAACAGGACTTGAAAAAGTCATGCATTATTTGGGTGTTCTGGGAATGTCAACTGATGATCTGAAGCGGCTCTCTCGGGAGTACGTGTTGTGCAAGAGATGCTGGTGCTAGGCAAAAACGCACTTCGGAACTGCCCTAGAGGCATGGCCATGCTTCCTCCCTGCCCTCTGACCTCCCACCCCTCAGCCAGGCTGGGAAGGGCAGGACCTACGCACCTATGCAGTCCCACTTCTAGAAGCACTGCAGGAAGTCTCTCTCAGCCACTACATCCGGCACAGGAGGCTGGTGCTAGCCCCACTGAGCAGAGGCGGAAAGGGACTACGTGGTTTGGAAAGGCGAGCAGGCTCAATGGAGAGAGGAAATGTCAAGGTCATTGCTTGACTCCGGGGCTGCAGTTCTGCCTGCAGCTACCTGTGGCGTGCGTCTACTGTGGTTTCTTTCTCTCCACCCTCATTCCTCCCTTCGCCTCTCTTTCCTCTCTTCTTCCTTGCACCCCTTAAACTGGGTTTTTCAATCACGGCTCTATTGACGTTTAGGGCAGGTAATTCTTTGTCATAGGAGGGCTGTCCTGTGCAGGCAGGACATTCAGCAGTGTCCCTGGTCTCTACCCACTAGATGCCAGGAGCACACCCCCCCAACTGAGCTGTGACAACCAAACCTGTCCCCAGACATTGCCACGTGCCCACCGGGGGGCAAAAGCTCCACCAGCTGGCAACCCCTGTCTTAGAATGACCGGCACACGGAAAGCTGTTAATTCAGCATACTGGGGACACTCGAGCCTGACTCTGCTACTAATCCCTTGGTTCTCCTCAGACCCCAAAGCTACACATTTGTACCCTAACATCATCTTCCAAAAGTCTCTCCAGGATGTAACCACCTTATTCTCCAGTTTCATCTTCTCCTCAGATGACACCCGTTTACAACTTTCTCCATAAACAAGGTGCCCATATAATTTCTTATCCAAACCAGGATCCTTCCAAGAGTGATAGGGTGTGACATTAATAATTACCCTGGGATGGCAGGTGTAAACCAAGACCATCCTGGTCAAATAGGGACATATGGTCACCACAACATAGCCTCTTCTTATAAAGGGAAGGATGCACTTGTTTCGTGTCTAAAGTCTGACAAAGAGACTTCCCAACTTCACATCCAACCTCCAAGTCTCCAGCTTGGGACATCTGAGTTGGGTCCACCAGATCATTCTTTGAGGAAGAGCTCAAAGGAAATAGATGAGCACTAGAATTTTAATTAAAAATCCAGACTAACCCATGTTCACAGCAGCATTACTTACAATCACCAAAAGGTGGAAGCAACCCAAGTGTCCATCGACAGGTGAATGGATAACAAAAGGAAGTACAAACATACAGTGGAATATTATTTGGCCGTTACAAGGAAGGGAATTCTGACACCTGCTACAACACGGATGAATCTTGAAGACATGTTGAGTGAAATAAGCCAAACACAAAAGGGCAAACACTATAGGATTCCACTCATGGGCAGTACGCAGAGTAGTCAAAATCATAGAGATGAAAAGTAGAATGGAGGTTAGTGACCAGGAGTGGGTGAAGGAGGAGAGGGGGTTCGTGTTTAATGGGTGAGGGGTTTCAGTTCTGCAAGATGGAAAGGGTTCTGGAGGTGGATGGTGGTGATGGTGTCATGACAATGTGAATGCACTTACTGCCTCTGACCTCTGAACTGTACACTTAAATAGGTTAAGACAGTAAATTTTATGTAGGCATATTTATTGCAAGTAAAAAGAATAACATAAGTGATTCCAAACAAGTGAAACAGGAACTAGAACTGTGTTCAACAGGGAAAAGCCAGAGATGCGGCAGAAGCCTGGGATTGGGTATTCGGATTCCTGTCCAGCCTGGAGGGAGGAGGGCATATGCCCACCACTGCACCTGTCCCAGGCTCGAGCGACCCCGGTTATCCACAAAAGCCTCGGATAGCCTTCTCTATTTCTTCAAATCCTACCACTCTGCCTCCCGACCCCCTATTTTTAAAAATCGCTCATTGTCCTAACCCAAACAGCTAACAGAAATAGCGACATCCTCCTTGCGTGTTTCTGTGTAGGGTCCTTTTTTGCAACAATTTTCTTAAGACACTCTTTTTAAATCCCCGGTTAGCAGAAAGGGAGACTACCTCAGTACAGCCAGCAACCTCTCCTCTCCACCCAGCCCCACCCACTGCCTCCCCCAAATATGAAAACCTGAGAACAATTTGTTCTGATCTGCCACTCTGAGTTATTAGAGGGAGGCCCGCCTGTCCTCTTCTCAATGGGCTTCACGCAAAGTGCTCCCTCCGAGCCTGTGCTGTTCAGTGGCCAGACTGGCTTCGTCAGGGCTCTGGGTGGAATTTACTGTAAATGGGGTTAATCTCTACGATCCAGAAGATGAATACCAAAGGGCTCGTAAAAGCAGCAGAGTGCAAGATTGGACAGCCCTGCCGCTCCAGCATGTTCCAAGTGAAGCCGGCCCTGGTCAGTGATTAGGAGATACTGTGGAGCAACCCTGAGGGGCAGAGGGTAATGGGTCATGAAGTGTGCACACAATGGGATCAATTAAGAGGGTTGGAGAGGCAGTGAGCTTTCCAGATTGTTTCAGCCCTCTTTATTTGCCCTATAGAAGGAGCTGTGAGTGAACTGGACAGCTGATGGTTCTGAACGGGACAACTGTGTGTGTGTGTGTGTGTGTGTATGTGTGTGTGTGTGTGTGTGTGTGTAAGGGTCTAGAGTCTAGAGTCAACTTAAGATTTCAGGCGAAGTGAGACTCCCCGTTGCTGTATCTGCCAAGCCAAGAAAGTCTGTCTCAAACAGCTGAAGGTCAGAGCTGATGAGTCTGGGTAACAAATATTGGCATAGCTTTTATTTTGAGCAAAATCCAGGCTATTTCATCGTCCACCATGCTCCTTGGGAAAATATTTTCCAGGAGCCGAACTATTTCCAGACACAAAACAAAACCTGTTCGTCTTGATGGGAGTTAAAAATGGGGAGATGAGAGTTTAGCATGTTTCCGTAAATACTCATCAATTCAACAAAATGATCCTACCACAGGCAAGGCACTGTGCTGGACAGCTCTGCGGACAGCAAGATAAGAGCATTTTCAAATGACATATGTTTAAGAAAGAACACCTCATGTTTAAACACTACTGTCTTTCCCGATTTAGGACAGGGAGTAGCTAAAGGCCCAGGGTGGCAAGCTGGGACATAACTTTCCCTGGGTGATGGGAATAGGGTTTTTTTGTTTGTTTGATATCACTTCTGCTAACTACGTTTCTCAGAACGAAAGTAAACATGGAAGGCCAAGGGAGTTGCACAAATATTTGTTCTTTGGTTAATATGAATATATGTTCATGTTTACTCGAATTTTCAAGTATACTCTGAATTGGTACTGACTGGCCATAAATGAAGGAGTAGTAGCTAGACCAGTAAGTGAAGGGGAGGACAGGTGCTCGTTTCTTTGAATCTATTTTCAGAGCCCCTAAAAGGTGTCTTGGTATTTCTTTTTCCTGTTTTTCATCTTTATCACTAATGTCAAGTTCCAATTATTAAGGAGGAAGAGAAGTTCACAATTACTAAGCACTCAAATTCAAATTTACTTAATCAAAGTAAGTGCTTTGAATTCATGCCCAATTTCACGACCTGATTTCGTCCTCAACTAGCCTCTGAGACAGAATTCTCATTCCCATTTTACAGATGGAAGAAACGGCCTCGAAATGAAGTCTGTTGCCAAAGGTCAAATGATTTCAGCCCGAATCAACGTGGCTCTAAAGCTCCCCACATCTGTTCAAATAAATGAAAAGATATGTTTCCCTTTACAAAGCATAGAAAGATGGAAAATAAAATCAGAAGTCAGAGTTCGTTTTCCCTGGTGCATGGTAAAAGTTTGTTTTCCAGATGGTTCATCACTTGAGAGAGAGTAGGGAAGGGACAGGGAAACTGAGAACTCAAGTATCCAAAACCACCGTCGGCTGAAGATAAAGTGTGGCTGAAATCACAGTGCTAATCAGAGAGAGCAAACAGCTCAATTGGATATATTTGACCTACACCCAACTTTTTGTAAACTACTCACTTATAGCATAAATTAAAATAGATGAGCAACAAAGGCAGAGAAGTAGGAGGTGTACTGAGAAGAGGAGGGGCTTTGGAGTCAGATGACCACGATCCTGGATCCAAATGCCCTCTGCTATTAACAACCTGTGTGACCTTAGGCAAACTGCTTAACCTCTCTGAGTTTCAGTGTCCTCATTTATGAGCTAAGACTTGCTTCAGCAAGGTTATAATGAAGTTTAAATAGGATAAAACACACAGAGCACCCATCCCTATCAGGGATAATCAATAAGCATTAATTTCCTTCTCTTCTCGAGTCACTAGATGTGCAATTGTTGCTGAAGTGTCTGAGGCTACTTCTAAGGCTAAACTGGGAATGGTATTAATAGGCTATGAAGGGATTAGGAGATAATCCCACCGGGAACTTTATTGGAGGCAGAAAAATTACTATCCATCCCTATGACCAAAATAGGTGCATCTCTTACCCATGTACCTGTACTTATGACCCAAATGGAGATGTGTCCTCTTCTGGATTTGTGCAACAAATATGCCACCAGAGGCGGAGCCCGGGTGGCTCAGTCGGTTAAGCATCAACTCTTGGTTTCAGTTCAGGTCATGATCTCAGGGTCAGGAGATGGAGCCCCACGTTGGGCTCCATGCTCAGCAGGGAATCTGTTTGAGGATTTCTCTCCCTCTCCCTGTGTCCCTCCCCCTGCTCGCTCACTCCCTCAGGTAAATAAATCTTTAAAAGAAAAAAAAAAAAAAAAACAAACATGCCACCAGACATATGTCTACTTTCCCAAGTCAAAGAATTTGTTCCACACAGATCTTCCCAAAGTGTGTTTCGTAAAGCTTGAATCTCATAAATATTTCCTAAACCAAATGAGCATTCAATTCAACCTGCAGGTTTGGAAATCACAACACGCTGCATCTCTCCCCAGGACATTTTCATACACTTAATGGCAAATCTATTCGATTGACCACAGGACCCATTTCCACTTAACACTCATGATTCATCTCATGAAACTAGTGTCCCAATAACACACACTGGAAATACTAGTTTTTAGACCAGTTGAAACCTACTGCATTTCAAAAATATTAAAAGAAAGAGAAATTTCTAGTCGCTTCTGACTTGACCTCTCAATGGGAACTAGCTCCCACTGGCTTTCTCTTTCAAGTCATTTCTGCTTTCACATGTGCTCACTTTAGTTTATTCTACTTAATATAACAAGGGGCAATTTATTCCTGTTTCAGAACATGAGAGCCAGACAATTACACTGAGGAGGAAAAGGACATTGCCAAGAATAAGGGGCATTTCCTAAACCTAACGTCCACCATAAGGAACAAACAAAAGACTATGCTTGCGTCAATATGGGCAGACGCTCACTTTCTGTGCTTCAAATTCCTTAAAAGTTCAATTGTCCATATTTGGCACATCAAAGAGGATTTTATTGGGCACATCAGAAGGGTATTCCTTTCAAAAGAACCACAGAATCAAACGAGAACATAAAAGTACAATTTATCACTTTGTCAAGGTTCAGCAAGGTCCTGGTCCACGGGCTAAGAGCTCCTGAAACCAACAGGAGCCGTCAATTCAATGATCAGTGACAAGAGTCAATATGAACAGTGTCAATGAATTTGCAGAATACTGTCGTGCTTTCAACAGTTGTTGGCCAACGTTAGCCATAAAGCTGGAACTTTGTGCATGGCTGGTGCATTAAAACATTTTGAATCCATCTCAGCAAAAGACATATTCTAATGTTTGTGTCAAAAGCCTTACGAGAAGCAGAATTCTAAGATGTCCCCCACCCATCTGAGAGTCCTGGCTCTTGCAGCCCACACACCTTTCCCAGGTACACAATCAAACATAAATCTAGGTACTGCTAAGAAAAGATTCTGCAGGAGGAATTAAGGTCCCAAATCAGATGACCTGAAGAGACAGAGATTATCCAGATGGGCCTCACCTAATCACATGAGCCCTGTGACATTGCATCCACACATCAGAGACAGAAAAGTCAGCAATTCAAAGAATAAGATTCGATATGTCACTGCTGGCTTGAAGATGGAGGGGGGCCTTGGGGCCAGGAATGTGGGCAGCCTCCTGGAGCTGAGAGTGCTCCCCTCGGTTCTAATAGCCACTTGAAGACACTGATTTCTACCACCAACAAGAATGATCTTGGAAACAGAATTTCACCCACAGCATCCAGATGACAACTCAGAGGACACTTCAATTTCAGCCTGGTGATACCCTGAGCAGAGAACCCAGCTCCACTGTGCTGGTCCTCCAACCTAAAGAACCGTGAACTAGTAAGTCATGCTTACTAATAAGTCATGCTTTTCATCTCAGTTGATGGTTGACCATCAGAATTAAGATGAAAAACAGAAGGGGCGGAAATGTGAGTCAAAATCACAATGAGAGTTCACTTCATACCCATTAGGATGGCTATTAAAGTAAAGGACAGTATCAAGGGTTGGTGAGGATGTAGGGAAATTGAAATCCTTATACACTGTTGATGGGAATGTAAAATGGTGCAGCCACTTTGGAAACGGTCTGTTGGGTCCTTAAAAGGTTAAACATAGAGTTACCATATGACCCAGTAATTTTATTCCTACATATATATCCAAGAGAATTTAAAACACGAAAGCTTGGACATGAATGCTCTTAGCAGCATTATTCGTAAGAGCCAGAAAACGGAAACAACCCAAACATCCATCAGTGGGTGAATGAGTAAATAAAATGTGACAAACCCACACAATGGAATATTATTCAACCGTAAAAAGGTGAGAAGTGCTGACACATGCTACAGTGTGGATGAACCTTGCAAACACTATGCCAAGTGAAAGAAGCCAGATGCCAAAGGCCATATAATTCATTCGTATAAATGAATCCATTTATATGAAATGTCCCAAATAGGCAAATCCATGGAGGCAGAAAACAGATCAGTGGTTGCCAGGTGTTGGGGAAGGGGGAAATAGAGACTAATGGCTAATAGGTATGGGGCTACTTCTGGGGTGACGGAAATGTTCTGGGATTAGATGGTGGTAATGTTTGCAAAACATAGCAGAAATCCTAAAAACTAATGAAATGTACACTTTAAAAGGATGCATTTTATGTTACGTGAGTGAGGTTTCAATAAAAAATTTTAAAAATAAAAACAGAAGTGACAAAGAGCTCACAATTTTTTTTTTCAAATACATCCATTCACTGTGTTTTATTCCACCCCCCAGCTTTTTCTTGTAAAAAGGTTCAGACGCACACATGTGGTTTGGTTTTCTTCCTTCACTGGATCATGTGTGCTCATCCTGCCACACCATGAGTATAAGTTTTTTGAGGGTAAATAACTTCTTTTGCATTCCCCAACCATCTAACAATATACACTGGTGCAATGTCTCGCTCGTCTCCAGAGCAGTGTCTTCCAACGCTCTGCAAGCCACAGAACCCTTCCTCTGATGGGTGTCCTGTTCAGATGAGCTTCAGTTACTGAGAAAACTAACATTCGTGAGGATTAAATGTGGAGTACTTGGCACACAATGAGCGGTCAGTCGCTGGGACCGTTGGGTCGCCAAGAAACCAGGAATTACTAAAATAGCAAATGGGTAGAGTTTTGAGCTTGGGTACACAGCAGGTCAGGAAGTCTTCTGAAGTACGTTAATGAAAGCAGTAAAATTTGTGTCCTAGGCTTATCATTGAGAGCAGAGGTGATAGATGGGGTGCACGGACGGGGAGGGGCTGCCTGGAGCTCAGGGTTGCTATGATTGACTGGTGATGTCTGCCATGGCACTGGATGTGGTCTATTCTGAGTGGACATGTTTTCCCTGTGGGATCTAGAATGATGAATACAGCATGAATGCAGAGTGGAGGTCTTTCTGAAAGATCAAAAATCAATTTTGATCAAGACATCTAGGTTCTTACTAAACGTTCTTCATGAGAGCCTGACTTTTTTCTTCCTGGTGTCATTTTACTGCTTACCCATGCAACCTCCCCCGCCCCTACCCGCTCATTCTCTTCTCCCACCATCCTTTCTCTATTACCCTGGTGACAGAAACCGCAGAAATGTAACAGACAAAAACAGCACATGGTGTGATTGCAATCAAATTCTAACATCCCGGTTATGCGCACCCAGAAGCGTGGAGAGAAGTGTAAGTGTCGTCAAGCGTACAGCTCACCTTCCTTCCCCCTCTCAACTGGAGAGAATTCAGCCTCTCTTGCCACCCTCCTTTGGGAAGTGGCTTCCAGGTATAATTCTTCAAACAGGGAAGATTTTTAAATGTCTCTACATCAGAACTTGATTCACTATCTTAAGTGAAGACTCAGCACTCCAAGCCAGGGTGATGATTTCTATAAATATTTTGGCATTTCCTTCACAATGCTCAGCCAAGTCATCTCTTTTCTCATACATGAAGACTTTTTTATGAACCTGCTCCAGATAATAATAACTCTCTGCATCTATATAACACAGTACTTTTCAAAGAATGTTCACAAAAATTGTCTAATTTCTTCAGACCTAGATCAGGAAGGGTGTATTATGATTCTCATTTTGCAGATGAAAACACTGAAGTATCCAAGAAGCTAAGAGAGCTCTCTGAAATCATATATGGTGGTAGGGCACAACACCCCGTATTTCTCCACGAACATTCTTGGGGGGTAGTGGAAAGAGCCCGTCCCACCTAGCAGCTGTGTGAGAAACACAGGCAAGGTAGTAAACTTCTCTGAGCCCCTGCTTCCTCACCTATGAAAGTGCAGATATGAGAGCTGGCTCTTAGGCTTGACGTGGGAGGGAAAGGTAGATAGGGTGCCTACCCCCTCATGGCCTGCTGAAAGACGGTCCTCTGAACAGACGTATCTACTTCCTAATTCGTGCAATCTCTGCCTATTACCTTACATCGGTAAAAAAATGTGATTATGTTAAAAATCTTGAGATGGGAAGATCATCCTGGATTATCCGGGCAGGCCCTAAATATGATCATGTGTATGGAGAAGAGGAAGGCAGAGGGAGATCTGATCCTCACAGAGGAGAGAAAGTAATGTGGACAGGACCCACACGTACGCACCACACATGCACACAAACATACCACACACACACACACACACACACACACACACACACACACACACACACACACACACACTGAGGGTGGTGATAGTGCCTCTCGACTCCAACCGCCAGGAGAATTACATGAGGTGATGTCTGCCCCAGGTCTGGTAGAGGTCCCGGCACATCATTACCACTCAGTAACTGCGAGCTATTTTTACAACGGGGAAAAGCCACCGTCTCAGAGTAAAACTCAGACTTTAGGGGGAAATCTGGATGAGTTTCCTAGGGCTACTGTAGCAGATGACCACAAACAGGTTGGCCTAAAACAACACAAATTTATTATCTCACAGTTGTGGAGGTCAAAAGCCGACAATGGGCGGGTGGGCAGGGCTGCGCTCCTTCTGGAGGCTCTAGGGGAGAATCTACTTCCTTGTCTTTTCCGGCTTCTAGAAGCCCCCCATATTCCTTGGCTCTTGGTCTTCTGTCACTCCAGCCTCACTTCTGTGGTCACATCTTCTCCAATCCTCCTGCCCTCCTCTTATGAGGATGTTTGTGATGACATTGAGCCCACCTGGATAATCCCATCAACATATCCACAGGTTCCGTCGATTAGGGTGTGACATTTTGGGGTGTCATTATTCTGCCTACTGCACAAATCTTACTACTCTGCTTCATCCACAAGAGGGAAAAAAGTCCTCCAAATGGACTTGCTTTTTTCTTTTCCTTTTTTTTTTAAATTGAACATAGTGGAAAAAGACAGAAATCTGCATTTAAATACATTATTTTTACCTAGCGGACACCTGTGCACGCTGAAGAGCCTATTAAATTAGGGGACTTGGAATCCGACAGGCAGACAGACCACTCACTCGCCTCACGTAGCAACGGGCGATGGCCAAAGGGACAGCGTTCCTGACTTCCCTTTAGAACGTCAGGGGACGACAGGAGGCCTATCACCCAGCAAGATTCCTGCCGCTGCTTGTCAGCAGTTCATGTAACCAACGGGAACATTCCCCCGACAGTGTTCCCAGCTACCTCATTTCCATGACATCAGTGTTTCTTTTGACAGAAAAGAACCCAGCAAACTTTCCCAAAGGAATGTTTGGGCCTGCTCTTTACTTCTCTGCATCTCCTACTTTCTTTTCTTCTAAGAATCTTCTGTGCCAGGCGATCCCAATTTCATATTTAACTGCTGCCTCTTTGCCCCACCGGGTCCATCTCTCCCTCCCTCCCTTCCTTCCTTCCTTCCTCTGCCATCCCCCCCTCTCGCTCCTTCTCTGCCTGGAAAAACCTTCTCACTAACACAGATGTTCAAACCTGACATGCGGAGGGGAGGGAGGGTGTCTAGTGCTCAGAGTATTTAAGACTCAGTGTAAGAAAGCAGACTAGTGGCTGTCAGGGGCAGGACCAGGTGGGGGACAAGAACAGGAAGTGACTGCTAATAGATATTTGGCTCTTTTGGTGATGGTGGCACAACTTCATGAATATTCTAAAAACCACTGACCTGCATACTTTACATGGGTAAGTTATGTCTCAATAGAGATTTTTTTTTTTCCCCAAGAGTCTAGGGGCGCCTGGGTGGCTCAGTCGTTAAGCGTCTGCCTTTGGCCCAGGTCATGATCCCAGAGTCCTGGGATCGAGCGCCACATCAGGCTCCCTGCTCTGTGGGAAGCCTGCTTCTTCCCCCACTCACCCTGCTTGTGTTCCCTCTCTTGCTGTGTCTCTCTGTCAACTAAATAAATAAAATCTTAAAAAAAAAAGATTTTATAAAAAAAGAGTCTAATGACTCGGTAAATAAGACTAGGCCTGGTTTCCTCAAGAAGTGTACCTATTTTGCAGGAATTTTCATTTCTTGGTAATCCAGAATTACCATTTCTTGGTAATTTACCAGAAGGTAAATCCAGAATGTATTTTAATGTAAATGAATCCTAGTGATTTAATGAGTGATACTAATAAGAACGGTGTTTCATTTCAAACCTCCTAGAATCCAGCCTCCTTGCTCACTGGGGTTCATCTTACTGGCTGGGTGCTGGGGATACGAAGATGGTCATCCAGGGTCCCCCTCTCTAGGAGCTCTGTGTCGACTGGAGGAGACAGTCGGATTAATGGACCATGACACAGAGATGTGATAAGGGCTGTGACAGAGAGAGGCAGAAAGAGCTTCAGGAACACAATAGGAAGCCCTGGAACGCATTCGGAGCACCTGTCCTGCTAAGCCAGAAAGCACCCCTAAGTAATACTGTCCCTGGCATCCTGACGCCACTCACAATGCTGCCTGGCCCCACCAGCTCACCAGCGCCTGGGCTCCCGGGCGCCTTCCTTTTCTCTCGTTCTACCTGCACCCCCTACCTTGCTACGCTGCCTAAGCCAACCAGTGGCTGGGTCAAAAAGCATGGTGCCATGCTAGGGAAGTCTGCCTGGCAACGGTGACACTTCATCCTAGTCTTAAAGGACACGTAAGAGGTAGGCAGGCAGAGAAGGGACAGAAAAAAGTGTTCGAAGCTGAGGATGTACCTAGGCAAAGACACCGGGGTGGAAGGATAGGGGGTCTAATTCCAGCAATTATAAGGCGTTCTGCGTGGCCAGGCCATAAGGCGGTTATGCCCCAGGGATGGGGGAACAGAAGCCCTCATGAGGAGTGTCATGCTGAGGAGTTAGGACATTATGCTGAAGGCTACAGACACTCCTCAACCACCTGTAAGAGACATGAACGTTCACAGCAGTTCTGGGCGCAACAGCCCAAAGCTGGAAGCAACCCACATGTCCATCGATAGATAAATGCATAAACAAAATGGGATGCCTCCTTACAATGGGATATTATCCAAACATAAGAAGGAATGAAGGACTGACACCTGCCTCAACCTGGAGGGACCCTGAAGATGTGATGCTCAGTGAAAGAAGCCAGACCCATGAACATATACGGTATGATTGCACTTGCATGAATTCTCCCGCATAGGCCAATTTCATAGTCAGAGAGTACATTAGAGATGACCAGAGGCTAGGGTCAGGGGCTTAGGGACTTGTTGCTTAATGGGTATGGGATTTTCTTTGGGGGTGATGGAAAAGATGTGGAAGCAGGCTGTGGTGATGGTGGCACACCATTATGGATGGAATTATTGCCACTGAATTATACACTTTTAAATGGTTATGATGGCATATTTTTATACATGTATGTTCTACAATTTTTTTAAGTATGAGAAATACAAATGTTGTTAGAAGCATTCTTCAAGATAGCCAAAAGGCAGAAGAAGTAACCCAAATGTCATCTCTCTACAACAGAATATTATTCAGTCATAAAAAGGAACAAAGTATGGATACCTGCTACCAACATAGATGACCCTCCGAAACATACACCAAGCATAAAAAAGCCAGGCACAAAAAGTCACATATAGCATCATTCCATTTATATGAAATGTCCAAAATAAGCAAATCCATAGAGACTCTGGTTGCCAGGAGCTGGGGGAGGGGAGAATGGGGAGTGACCGCACAGCGGGTACGGGGTTTCTCCGGGGGTGGTGAAAATGTTCTAAGATTGATTAGGTGATGTTACGTAACACTGTAAGTACAGTAAATACAAGTGCATTATATACTCTAAAATGGTTAACTTTATATTATGTGACATTTACCTCATTTTCTAAAAAGGATGAGAGGAACAGCTTCCTGGTTCAGCACATTATTGGTACAACAACCAGAAGGGTTTACATCACAGAGCGGACCCCAAAGCCCAAGGCAGGGTCTCCACTCTGATGCGACTTGCTCCCAATTCCATGGAGACAATCAAAAGAGGGGGACCTTTGAACTGCACCCCCTCCTCCCCTCCTACCTACAGCAGCTCTCAAGCTGAAACTTTAAGGTAAGTGTTTGTGTGGAAAGTAGGCAGATTCACGGCCACTTCCAAACAGTCGGTCCTGCCTTCCACCTTCCTCTAGCCACAGGCCTGAACTCACACTGACAAGGGTCCGGGCCTGGTCTGCCAGCCCCATGAGGGCGGCTTCCCCTCTGACCACATTTGGAAGCCACGGCAGGAAGTAGCTCTGGTTCTGGAGAGCTCCCGGCCACGGCCTCAGCTCTCCCCAGCCCTCCCTTCCACATACTGTTTTTAAATTTCCTCCGGATGATTTCCACCCCTGGTTTTTGGTCTTTCTTCTAAAACCACAATCTTATTCCTTCTAGTTCAATGACTCTGGGAAGAACTCAGCAAGGGCTTTGGAAGATTCTGGGGCGTCAAGAATGAAGTTAACACGGCTCTGCATGCCTGAGCGCTGGCTTGGTTTCTCTCCCTTGTTGAGTCCTTGAGTCTTTATGATAAGCAGGGGCATTAATTTTTCCCTCTGCATGAATGAGGCCACCCACAGGCTCCAGATGTACCAAGGCAGGAGCAAGGAAAAGCCGAGCCGTGCAATCTACTCACTGAGCCAGTGGTCCTGGTACAGAGCGGCCTCACAAGCCAAGGAGAGTGTTAACAAGAAAGCGAACTAAAGAGAAATTTGCATTTTTACAACTTTTACATTAAGATTTTTCAATTGCCTTAGGAGAGTCTATGGTGGCTCTCCACCGTGATTGTGGGGGTGACTCTGTCCCCCAGGGGACACTTGGCAATGTGACACTTTTGCTTGTCACAGTTGCCTCTGGCATCTATTGGATAGAAATCGGGATGCTGCTCGACATCCTACAATACACAGGACAGCCCCCCTACAACAAAGAATAATCTAGCCCAGAATATCAATAGTGCCAAGGCTGAGAAACTCAGTGATACCATATTTACATTAAAAGACTATTTTTATCTTATATTTTAAACATAAGACAGCCAACCAGAAAAAGTAATTTTACATAAGAAGAGATTTAGATAGGACCCCCAAATGTTATCCAGAGTATTTCCTAATGATAAAAATGCTTAAAATAGAAAATTAAATAACACAGAATTCCCAAAGCTGCCTCATCTTTTTCATTAATCTACAAGTCTACAGATTAGAGATTGTTTGAATATGTGCCTGAAAACACCCATGGTGGGAATGGTTATACCATAGAGAGAGTTTATATGGGATTCTGGGACTCTCAGCTTTATTCCCAGATGAATAAAATGACTTCTGCTCTCAGGTTGTACACAGTGTGACAGACCGCCTAAAAGAAATAAAAAGATTCTATAAAGACAGGAAAAGAAGCAATTCATTTCTTCTGGGATATTCAGGAAAAATAACTGAGAAGGTGAATTTTGAACTGGATCCTCCAGGTAACTCTTTAAAAGGAAAAAAATGAGGAAGAATATTTGAGACAAAGAAAGAGCTAAGACGTTGTTATGTTTTGAATTGTGCTTCCCCCCGCCCCCCAAAGATATGTTGAAGTCCTAATCTCCAATACTGGAGATCTCCTTATTTGGAAAGAGGGTCACCGCAGATGTAGTTAGTTAAGATGAGGTCATACTGGAGTATGTGGGCCCTTAATCCAATATGACTGGTGTCTTGACAAGAAGAGAAGAAACACAGACACACAACATGTGAATGCCACATGATTATGAAAGCAGAAATTGAGGTATGAGGTTACAAGCCAAGGAATGCCAAAAATTGCTAAGAACCACCAGAAGCGGGATGAGCAAGGAAGGATTCTCCCTACAGGTGTCAGAGGGAACATGGCCCTGCCAACACCTTGATTTTAGATCGCTAGCCTCCAGAACTGTGAGGAAATAAACTTCTGTTGTTTCAAGCCATCCAGTTTGTGGTACCTTGTTACAGCAGCCCTAGGAAATGAATATAGGCATACAAGAGTTAAATAACGTAAAGTCCCTTCATTTTGAACAATCAATTGGATAATTGTTTCAATCAATGCAGTGGTGAGTACAGAAAGATTCAATGTTGAAAAGATATCAGACAACCTGTCACATCTTTCTTGAAGGCTCTGTGGAGGAGGTGTGATTGTGGGATCTGTGAAAGAAGAGGAAAGTGATAGAAGATGGTTTCATGAGGTGAGAATTATGCCCAGAGTAACCATAAATTCTGAAATAAGAGGCAATATGTAGGATAGCACCAATGCCAATTTTTGACCAAACCATCAACTAAGATATTTTTAAACCCTGGCTATGAGTAGTGTCACTGATAAGAAGATGTAGTTAAGACTTTAATGTCAGCTTACAACCAGGAAGGAAGCAATAACTGAAAAAGAAGAACGACGAAGAGCAGAAGCAGGTAGGAGGCGATGAACTACTGGAAGCAAATAAAAAATACAATTCCATTTACAATACCAAAAAAACATGAAATAAGTTTTTCAAAGTGTGTATAAAACCTAGATAATGAAAACTACAAAATACTGCTGAAAGAAATTTTAAAAGACTAAAATAAATGGGACAATGTACCATGTTCATGGATGGGAAGAATCAAATTATTATGTTGTTGATTCTCCCCAAATAGGTCAATAGATTCAACATGACCCCAACCGAAATTCCAAGAGAGTATCTACAGAGAAACAAGCTCATCCTAAAATGTATGTGGAAAAGCAAATGCTCTAAAATAGACAAAGCAATTTTTTAAAGAGAAGAACAAAGCTGGAGGACTTACCTGATCATGGGGCATTGATTGAAAAGCTAGATACAGATCAATGGAACAGCACAGAGAGTTCAGAGATATACCCACAGGTATATGGCTGATGGATTTTTGACAAAGGTACCAATGTAATTTGGTAAGGACAAAAAAGTTTTGCAACAAATGACGATGGGACAAATTCCTATATGGCAAAAATAAACATCAAACCTTACTACATAACATATACGAAGATTAACCAGAAATAGATCATAGACATAAATGTAAAAGCTAAAAATATAACATAGTAATAAAACACAGAAGAAAATCTTCACGAACTTGGAGTAGGCAAAGATTTCTAAGGTAAGACACAAGAAACACAGACCATAAAAAACTGATAAATCAGAATTTATCAAAAGTAAAAATTTTGTTGTGTTAAAGACATAGTTAAGAAAATGGGAGGAAAAAAAAGCAACAGACTGAAAGAAAATACACATATTTGACAAAGGACTTGTAGCCAGAATCTATAAAAAAAAACCCTTACAACTTACTCATAAAACAACCTGGGGGCACCTGGGTGGCTCAGTCGTTAAGCGTCTGCCTTCGGCTCGGGTCATGATCCCAGAGTCCTGGGATCAAGCCCCGCATCGGGCTCCCTGCTCCGCGGGAAGCCTGCTTCTCCCTCTCCCACTCCCCCTGCTTGTGTTCCCTCTCTCGCTGTGTCTCTCTCTGTCAAATAAATGGATAGAATCTTTAAACAACAACAACCTGGGACTCCTGGCTGGCTCAGTCAGTTAAGCCTCCCAACTCTTGATTTCGGTTCAGCTCATGATCTCAGGGTCCTGGGATCCAGCCCCACCGCTGGGCTCCCCACACAGTGTGGAGTCTGCTTGTCTCCCTCTCCCTCTGCCCCTCCCCCTGCTTGTGCTCTTTCTCTCTCCCTCTCTCTCTCAAATAAATAAATAAAGTCTTTAAAAAATTAGTAAACAAATTAAAAGACTGGCCCTACCAAGTGTTGGCTAGGATGTGAGGGCCACTAGAACTTTTACCACTGCTGGTGGGAAGGTAAATATGGTGCATCTACTTTGGGAAAAGGCCTGGCAGTTCCTTAGAAAGTAAATATATACCTACCATACAAAACAGCTGCTTTTAAGTATTTGCCCCAGAGAAATGAAACCATTATATCCACACAAAGACTTTACAAGTGTTTACAAGAATAGCTTTATTCATAATATCCAAAACCTGGACCCAGCCCAAATGTCCAACAACAGGTGAAAAGATAAACAAATTGTGGGGAACTATGCACAATAAAAGGAAACAAGCTACTGATATTTACAGCGATGTGGCTGAATCTCAAAAATGAGTGCAAGCAGCCAGACACAAGAGGACATACTGTCTGAGTCTATTATATGAAATCATAAAAATTGTAAAACTACAGGGACACAAAGTACATCAGTGGTTGCCTGAGGCCAGAGGTGAAAGGGGGACTGACCTCAGAGAAGCTGGGAGGGATTCCGGAGGCAGAAACAGTCTACGCTCTGATTGAGGTGATGGTTATCTGGGTGTAGACATTTGTCAAAACATCGATCAGTACACTAGAAATGGATATTGTTTCTTGTGGGTAAATTATACCTCAATAACATTGATTAAAGGAATAAGGAAGGCAGAGGTAAAGATCTCCGTGGTATTTCTCAAGCCTAAGGAGGCTTGGCTGGGTTGCGGCTTGATCCTGCTCTCTGTTTCAGCAGGCGACATTATCTGGGCGTTTTGCTGACAGGCAGCCAGAGACCGGGATTCTGAGTTTTTTCTCTGCTGACTTATGTGTATGTCTTTCCAGCACTCAGTAAATGATGACAGTAAAAGGTTTGAGATCAATTCTCATCTCGTGTGCTCTGCGGCAGGAAACTCTGATTGTGATTCACAACGTTCCCTCTGTCAGCCTCTCTTTGAAAACGCAGTGAGAGTGAAAAATGTGTCATTTACCTGAGAGAAGAAGGCTGGTTTTGGTAAGCATCAGCCTGAATCAAGAGCCACTTGGCACAGCCTCCGACTGGGATGAGTTGAGATCCTTGGAGCCTCATCAGTCTGTCTTCAAACCAGGAGCCCTGGTGGGGTCACCTGGATTGGTGTGAGGAGTGTGACCTATTGAGAGGTGACAGTTTCACTGACTGATTCCCTACCACTTAAGCTCATGTTACAGATTCACAGGGCCAGAGAGAACCAGGAGAATCACTGAAAGGGCCTCCCCATTCTTGGGCCTGATGCTATCTAAACCATCCTGGACAGGTGAGGCGAGAGTCTGCCCTGGGCAACCCACTGCTACGGCGACAGTGAGCAACTGTGTGACACGTTAAAGGAGCAGTGGACAATCCGAGGGCCAGGGTCAATCCGCCCGCCACGCTGGGGTCCAGGCAGCCACGGCACGAGGACCTAGATGACCAGGGAGAATGTGGCCAGTGCCCGGGACTGGTTACCAAAGTCAGGAGCCAGTCTATCCAGGGCTACTGGCAAGGAAGCAAAAGGATGAGGGGAGGCAAAGTAGACAGACTTCAGGCCTGGTCATGCACATGATCTGTCCACCTCCCCGCATGTCCCACTCCACTCAGCTGCCACCCAAGAGGCAGGGCAATGTTTTTAAAATGGACTGCATCGTTTCTTTTTCCAAGACCTTCAACGGTCTCCCTTGCATTCAGGATAAAATCCGGAAAGCTTGACTGTGAAGCCCCTTGCATAAAATATTCCCCTGGGTGCTTGCCATAAGGCAGATTCCAAGCTCCTGGTCCAGAGATGCTGATTCTGGAAGTCTGAGATGGACCCAGGCTTCTGCATTGGCAACAAGTCCCTGAGATAATCCCACTATGGGTGACATCCATGAGTTCTGCTTCAGAAATTCTGTTCTCTGGATTGGGCCTCTCCTGCCCCCTCTCATGGCGTGCTGCTCGCTCTCCCCTGACCCGTAACCTCCAAGTGCACGAGGTCCCTACCTTTCCTTTGTGGTGGGGTCCAAGTCCTCCCAGGGGCAGGGTCCAGGAGGGCCTTGTAGAGGCTTTGGCCACCGGCCCCAATCTCCATCAGCAACTCCCTCATGCAGTCTTTGATTTAGAACACTCTCATTTCCTCAAAGTCATGTTAAGTGCCTTTTTAAACTTAGCTTCGAGATAAGATATTGGTATGTGTCTTTGGGGTAGAAAATTCTGGAGGCACCGGAGTTCTTTTGTGTTTCAAGATGTTCCAGTGGCCTGTATTCCTTGATCTAGAAAGTCAGTCTCTGGCCCAATTCCACCCCATCCCACTGTTTGAGTTAAATGTCTAGCTCCCCACTAGGCCAAAAGCCCTCTGAGGGCAAGAGCCTCATCTCTTTTCTTCTTTGCTTTATCTCAAGAGCCGAGCATACTGCCTGGCATAAAATTAATACTCAATAAGTTCCACAGACGTGAAAGAGCAGGAGGTTTCCGGGGAACCTCTGAGTAAACAAAGTTCACCCGAAATCTGGGGGGCCACCAAGGCAGGAGGGCAGAGGCAGGCTAAAAGAAGGGAGCAGATGAACGGGTCCTGAGCCGGAGGGGAGCAGCAGCCTGTCCCTGATGTGCAAAGGCTTCCCCGTGCAACTGGAGTGGGGGTGATGACCAACCCCTTGTGTACCAGCAGCACAGGAGGGGCTCACTCCTAATGCCAATGAACACTTGCAAATGGCTTCAGTGCTCTTCCCAAACTTTTAATCCTTTGTCAGATGTCAGAGCTCAGTTCTGGTCCAGGAACTCTGTGCAACAGTGGGACCCTGGGTTCCCCTTGCTCGACTCCCCGGGAGTAGCGGCGACACACTGTGGTGACCCAGGGCCCTTCACCATCCTCACCGCACCTCCCACCCCGGATTCAACTCACCTGGAAAGCGAAGTTGCCTTATGTATCTTTCTTTGGGGCGGGGGGGGGGGATGTCTGAAGAAGATGCCCTAATGAACTTATTTTCCTTGGTTTAAGAGTAGGGAGGTTTTTGGTCATTTTAAGGATTCCTTCTCTGTTTTACTAACTAGAAGCTTTGTTTGTTGGTTGGTTTTCCCAGCAGGTATACTTTACTAATGAACGGGGACCCCTGGCCTCCTCCTAGGAGGTACGTGGCTTCAGCGGGTCATGAACCCCTTGTGCAGATTCACAATCTCCTAGTTTAAAAGACTGGAAATCACTGGTAGAGTAGAAGCAGCAGTGTCTTTGTCATCTGAATGCTGTGCTCAGGTGCCAGGTCAACACCTTACAGAGTCACTGTGGGCAGACTGTTTACGTCGTGTGAAATTCTGCAGAGCACTGTTGAGGGGTCTTACTCGGCCCACCCCATGAGCGTCCTCCTGGGTCACAAAGGCCTGAGTGCACCCCAGTTCTCTGAGAGCCCCAGCCAGCACTGCCCCCCCCAGGCAATTACCGTCACCACCTCTTCCCACACTCCTAACCACTGCCCGGGGTTTATGTAGGGGATTTCCACCCTACAGATGAGGAAACTGAGTCAAGGAAGGTTATGCAACACCCCCGATGGAGAACTGAAAGAGGTGGAGTCTTGGAAGTACAAGGAAAGAGGAAAAAAAGAAAAAGAAAGAAAGAAAGAGAGAGAGAGAGAGACAGAAACAAAGAAAGAAAGAAAGAAAGAAAAAGAAAGAAAGAAAGAACCAAAACCAAAAACAAAATCATGCTTCTTTGTTCGCCTTCTGGAACTGAGACTTCCAACTCTCCGGAGCGAGCATTACATCGGGTTCTGGAATGTTTTTCGAGACGAAGATAGCTTTCCCATCCTGTCGTGTTTTTCGCTCTCCTCGGATTCCCACCTGCTTGTTGCTGTCTGCTGGTGTCACACCTTCTGCACACTCGGAGCTCAGAGCAGAGTCGGGCTGGGTGAAAGCGGGGCTCCATCTGCGTGCTTGCTGGGGGACGTCTGAAGGTAACTTTGTGCCGGCTCCCTTTGCCAGGAGGCTGAGAAGCCGTCTGCAGTGCCACCCGGCTCCCAGCCACTCTCGGCAGAATGAGCCGGTACCAAACCCAGCCCCTGGTGCCACTCAGCCAGATGGCAGGGGAAGCAAAACAAAAGTGACCTTGTTAGCAGAGTGTGTCTTCCCCGGGAGAAGCTATTTTTGTTGTGGTTGTGAACTGAAGTGTGTCTCGGCTGAATTTCTCCTTCCCTGCGAGGGCTGTGGAATGTTAATTTGTTCCAAAGTTCAGCATTTTGATTAGAACCAGGAGTGCCAGATTTTGTCAGAAACGGTTTGGAATGGGGTAGGCTCGTGCTCGCTCGCTCTTGCTCTCCCTCTCTCCCTCTCTCTTGGCCGCTGTACAAAGTAAATGTTGTTGCAGCAGCTGCTCTGGGGGAACAGCCCATCACAGATCAGAGCCGATGGGTGAACCGGCTCCTCCCTGGCTGCGGCCATGACCTCAGTGCCACAGAGGCACCCAGACTGGGGACGGCAGTGGGGACGGCGCGTTAGGGCACACCCTGGGCTTGCGTGGAAAGGGCAAAGAGCCCGACACAGCGCCTGGAACACGCGAGTCCTGCGTGCTGGAAAAAAGAACAAGCTCCCCAAAGGCCTGAAGCCGGCTGGGTTTTGGGAGCCCAGAGGTCATGTTCGAGGCGGTTCTGGCTTCTGAGAACCCTCTGTCTGTCTTTATGTTTGGTTCTCTTCCCTGACCCTCTTCACTCTTCTCTCTTCAATGAGTTAATGAGCCCAAGCACCATGGAACTGTACTCTGCACTACAAAACAAACACAGACAAGAGGAAAATGCCCCCAGCTTCTGGGGGCAATTAGGTGCAGCCTCACCAGGGCTCGACAGTATCAAACCCACTGTCAGTCTGGCGGATAAAAAAAAAAATGGGTTTGTTTTCCTGTTTGTCTTGTAGCAAGACACAGTAGTTAGAGGCATGGACTTTGAACCCAGGATGCTGGGGCTCTGATCCTGGTCCTGTAGCAGCAACAGCACCAGTAACAGTGTGGTAGTAGTAGTAGGGCAGCTGTGCGGACGAGTTACTCAGCCTGGCTGAGTCTGCTTCGTCGTGTCCAAGAGGAAGGATTCTAGCAGTTATGTCATAGGGCGGTGGGGAGGGCTGAAGGATTTAACACTGTTGAGTGCTCAAATCAGGGGCTGGCTTTTATTGTCACTGCTCTGATTCTCTGGTCACTCGTGACATTGGGTGCATGCCCGTCCACCCACCCTGCACCTTCCCTTTCAACGTAGTGTAGATGACTCCCCCCAGTTCCCAGGTTCCACACTAAGGCTGGGAAAGAACTCGGGAGCAGTGAACATTAGACTTGGGCTCCAGCCCCTGGGTGCCCCTGTGGCTTCCCAACCCACCTCTTCAAGGTTCAGCCCAGTGTGGAGTGGCTTTTCTGTTTCTTCCAGCTGGGACAACTAAGACGCCAAGGGCAATGGGACCCCTCCAGAGACACAGGCCACTGAGGCAGCGCCAGGACTGGCACTCTATAAAGCAGCTCTCCCTCTCCAGGGTCCACCCCAACCAGCCGGGGGTAGCCTCCCAAAGGGTCGGGCTGAGGAGGATTCCGAGGTACGGCAGAGCTCATGGGAAAAGAGATGCCCGGCCATGAGCACATGAGGGTGGTGGTGGTGTCTGCCCTCCCCTTGCTCCAGCCGCACCCCCCCCCCAACTCCCTGCCCCTCCACCCCTCACTCCACCACTCTTTTGCCTGCCAGGGAGTAATGCCTTCACTGACAGTAAGAAAAGAACCTCCATTACACCCAGGCTGCTCAGGCCGCATTTCTGGGCCTCTTTCTTCGTCCACCTGATCTGATAGGGGCCTTGGTTTGCGGTTCTGAAGGGCTAAGCAGCCTGCGGAGTAGTCTTTTCCAAGAGGAAATGCTGGATGCCCTGGGCTGCTTCCCTCCACTTAGTGGCCACAGTGAAAGCCTGGCAGGCGCAGGTCGAGTGGGTATTCAGAAATGCGGCAGCACAATCCCAAGGCAACAATTGTTTAAGAGCACTCGTAAGCCTGCAGCTAGACCTGGCTCTCCAAGAGGCCTATATACCGTTGCTGCTGGATCAATACTTGGGAAGGGAGGGGCAGATGTGCACACCACGTACACAGAGGCGGCTGCTCCTGTTCAAGACTGCAGCTCCAGAGAAGCCTGGCCAGCCTTCCTCTCCCTCTCCCTTCCCCTCGCTGGCCAGGGCTGCTGCGGACGGCTCTGCTGCAGTTTGCCATTTGCCGCCGCAAACATCTGTGCTTGCCGCCTTCCACGCCGAAGGGCTGTCTGTCCTTCCTTCCCCACCTCCCTCTAGCTGCTCCTCCTCCCCTCTCCCCCGAGATGGCCATCTAGATGTGTGTGTGGACTGTAGGCAGAATTTCGGGATGCTTCCCTGCCTGTCCAGGTATGGGGCAGCCGACACCTCCTCATCAGGACCTGGGCAGCTGGATCTGCAAACCTCCGACGGCTCACAGGTGTGCCCTGCTTTAAGAAAACCCAGTAAGAACAGAGTCCAATATTTGGAAAGAAGACACCTGTGGGCAAGGTGTCTCTACATTGCAGAGTGACCATTCTAACCAATTAGATGATTTCTTTTCTCTGTTGGTTCTAGGTTTTTAACCAGAATAAGAGGAGTACATATTAGATCACGTAGGAGCTTTTCCAACATTCACCTGGCCAGTCCCCATGTTTCCTATTCCCAAACAAACCAGATCTGGGGAGGAGAGTTAGTTGAAAGACATCACTAGGGCCCAGATAATGCTGACAGATGCCCTCTAACTACTACCACTGCTACCCTTGTGTATTTCAGCTTTGGTATAAAAATCAGTAATTACCTACAGAATGGGGTAAGGACAGTCTCTTCAACAAGTGATGCTGGAGAAACTGGACAGCTACATGCAAAAGAATGAAGTTGAACCCCTACCTCACACCATATACAAAAATTAACTTAGCATGGATTAAAGACCTAAATGTAAGCCCCAAAACTAGAAAACTCCTGGAAGAAAACACAAGGGAAAAGCTTCCAGACATTGGATTTGTTAGTGATTTCCTGGATATGACACCAAAGCAACAAAAGCAAAAATAGGTAAGTGGGACTACATCAAACTTAAAAACTTCGGTGTATCAAGGGAAACAATTGAGAAAGTGAAAAGCCAACCTACAGAATGGGAGAAAATATTTGCAAATCATGTATCTGGTAAGGGGTTAATATCCAGAATATACAAGGAACTCCTACAGCTCAACAACCAAATAACCCAAATAACCAGATTTCAAAATGGGGAAAAGACTTGAATAGAAAATTCTCCGAAAAAGACATACAGATGGCCAAAAAGCATATCAAAACATGCCCAACATCACTAATCATAAGAGAAATGCAAATCAAAACTACAGTGAGGTGTCATCTCACACCCATTAGGATGGCGTTATCAGAAGAACAGAAAAGAACAGGTGTTGGCAAGAATGCAGAACCCTCGCACACTGTTGGTGGGAATGTAAAATGGTGCAGCCATTATGAAAATGAAAAGCCAGTGTGGGGATTCCTCACAAAATTAAAAACAGAGCTACCATATGATCCAGCAATCCTACTTCTGGGTATATATCCAAAGAAACTGAAATCAGGACTTCAAAGAGATATCCACTTCTGTGCATGTCTGCACTACTGATGCATGTTTTTGTGGACTGACCATTTGTTCTTAGAGATGATCTACACAGACCTTCAGAGGCTAGGTGCCTCTACTGAGGCACCAGGCAGCATGCTATTATATTTTATAAATAAGGATACAAGGCGTACATATTAAGCTCGCAAGGCCTGGAAGGCTAGTTCTGGAAGATCCCCTGAGAAACAGGGTTCCATGGTCAGATGAGTTCGGGAAATTCCATATTAAAGAGAACTAAAGAGGTTTCTAAACACAGGATGTCTTTTAAATGCCAAAGTACATGGTCACTCTCAAAACATGGAAAGAGTATATATCATTCCTCAGACTCATTTAATGTTACAACTCTCCTGGA
The DNA here is from genome assembly GCF_037043125.1 of Eumetopias jubatus. Taxonomy (NCBI): domain Eukaryota; kingdom Metazoa; phylum Chordata; class Mammalia; order Carnivora; family Otariidae; genus Eumetopias; species Eumetopias jubatus. The sequence goes on along the minus strand of NW_028274822.1, from coordinate 80,618,547 downwards.
TCCCTCCTTTGAGGAAGATTTTGCAGTAACTCCAGGTAAATGATGAGCCAGAAGAATTTGGCGTGAATTCATCCCGGCAGGGGTTAGAGAGAGCTGGAGGCTGGCAGAGGTACGGAGGTTCTCCCTTTTCATTCTTTCACTCATTCTTTCACTCAACACACACTGTTAAATGTATATTAAGAGCCAGGCCTTGTTAAGGATATTGATGATACGAAGATGGGGGAGAATGGGCTGCACCTTCAACCTCATGTAGGCCAGGAAAATCTGAATGTTAGAAGCCCCACCAAACTGACTTAAGTCAAAACAGTGGAAGTTATAGGCTCAAATGTTTGAAAAGTCTAGGAAATTGGTGGGAAGGTGAAATGAGAAATTATTACAAAGGCCCAAGAAACAGATGGCGAGGGCCTGAGGCAGCAGAGGGAGGATGGGAACCAAGAAATATTTCACCTATGGAATATTGGATTTGTCCAATCAACCAATACATGACCCTCCAATGCTATTTTATCCCGGGTGCTGTGGGGATACAGAGCAAATAAACACAGGACATGGGCCAGAGCCTACAGGAGTTTATATCTAGTTGATCCACTAATTATCAACTATCTCCCAACAAGGCTAATGGATTTTGTCAGAAAATGAAAATGGCACCCAGACCCAGGTGTACGGAGTGTAGAAAGGGGACAGAAAAGACTGGTCACCTCCTCCTATGCCCGTTGTCACAACATGTGCTACCTTGGGGACCCAACCACCGTGACAGATTGAAACACTGCACCTTTTTCTCCCACGATAAGCAGAATAATCCCATCATAAGAGAGGAAGGAAACCGAACAAAACAGGAACAAGGGTGGGGTGGGGTTAAACAAGCCAAACAGGACAACAAATTAGAAGATGCCGTAGCCCCTGCCAAGTTCCGCTGTGCCAAAAGGAAAGAATCTGCCCCAGGAGTCAGGTGTGACCGCAGGCATTCGGAAGGATGAATTCCTCAGCATGCTTTAGGAACTGAGGCTCCCTAAAATAGCTTTCTGGCCCCCCCATCACTTCCTCACCCCTCAAATTAAACAGCAGCCAACAATGATGTGAACCATGAGTGCAGCTCGGGGGTACGTACACTTGTAGAGGAAAGAGGGTGGAGTCGGGGTGAAATTCAAGGTTGATGTTTTATTAGTTTCTTCCCGGAATCTGTGGGTCTTGGGGTTGCAGACTGAGGCCAAATGTTCCCTTTGAGCTGTGTGATTCTGGGCTGTGTGATTATTATTTGCATTCGTGTGGGGGTTGGGGACAGCAGGCTGGCTGGAGAGTGTGTCCTTTACTTGCAAGCATTGGGAGGCTTCTTCCAGGAGGCTTTGGAAACCCAGTCCTATAGAATGCAACTCTGTTCCTATTGATATCCTCAGGAGTCATTTGACACCCACTACTTGAAACCTACCAATGATTTCCCACTGCTCTGGAGTAAAGGTTATGATTCTTCGTGGCCCATATGGTCTGGCTTTCTCTCTAGCTTCACTTTATCCATGCATCTCCTTGTTCTCTGAACTACACCTCACTGATGCTCTTTAAGTATTAGTTCCTTCTACCACAGGGCCTTTGCATGTGTTATGTCCGTTGTCTAGACTTCATTGAAATAACTTCACTGAAATAACTCCTTTTTATTTTTCAGATCTCAACTCAGTTGTCTCCTCTTTAGGGATGCCTTTTCCAGGGCCAATTTCTCCATTACACACAGCAGGTACTGTGTGTTAGGGTCCACAATAACCTTTCGGAGCCATGAAATAAAATGTTCAATTTCTTTGAAAATCAGAAGAAGTGACTATAATAATGACTATGTAATGATGAATCTAACCTGGACTTATATACTAACGCAGTTGTAAAAGGTAATTTTTTTAATGAGAAAAGGGCCCACCGAGGCAATGAATAACTGGCCCCTAGTCCTCTCAACCTCCCAGCAGCACTAGCCAGGTCTCCCCATCAAATGCTTTCCTTGTGCCCCGAACTCTTCCATCAAAGCACTTGCCGCAGTTGTCATTAAGTACGTGTCCTCTAAACTACAAGCTCCATGAGAGCAAGGATCGCATCAGATAGGTCTCCAGCCAGCATTGTAACACAGCGCCTGGCTCGTCACACTTGCTCAGTAGATACCACTGCAGGTGTGGCTGAGTGGAGGCAGTCCACCTGCATGGCTCGGCCATGTTCTAAGCAAGAACATTCACTGCATGTGCTCTTAACCACTGGGCTGGCTTGCAGGTCCGGGGGGAGGGGACAGGATGGGAAGCGAGAGGGAAGACTCGCAGTGGACATGGGGGAAGCGACAGTGCCAAACTTCTCCCCTTGGGGAGCAGCGTGGGAGGAGCGGCAGGGACGGGGCATAAACAAACATTTCCTTGTCTGGTAGGTCATTTTGTAATTATGTGCAGGTCAAGCACTTCAGACTCCCGGAAGTCAGACAATATCTGCTTCCAGAGGCCATTAATGGTCAAGGGCCCCCGGAGTGAAGAGGGACTTTCATTAGAAGGTCTTGTCCTACTCAGGCAGGAAGCGTGCTAAGTGACAGTCCGGAGTGAAACAACGGAGTGGGCAGTAAGCTGTAGGAAGGGGCGCTGACCTCAGAGTTCAGAGAAGGGGGAACAAAAACATATGAACTCGGGGAACGGGCCAAGTGCCGTCTGAAGTGCTGGGCAAGGTGCTGGGGGGCGGGGAGGGGTGGCAATGATTTTGACTCTATGCTCCCAGGGAGGGAAGCTGGCAAGAGGGATGGGGATCGGTGCCTTTCTCCACAGGACACCCTCCACGGAGGGAAAACTCGAACAGCCAGCGAGCGAGAGGACAACGGGAGGCCACTAAGAGGAAGCTCCTGTTGTCAGGAGCGGGGCTTGTCTTGCTCCCTGGCTGCCCTCCTTCACTTGCACTCAGAGAGATGGCGGAAGCTTTCAGTTCACCCCCACGGCTGGGTTGCAGTGCTCTGGGAGGGATGGGGTTGGAGGGTGAAAAGGGTGAAGGCGAGGCCTGATGGACAGCCAAAGAGAAAACTTACCCCCCCCACACACAAACACACACAGCCCCCAACTGGTAGCAAACAGGATGGACCAGTGGCTGCATGCCAAGATCCTCTGGGTTCACATGTGACTCGAGCCTGGTGGCACAGCGGCCCCGGCTTCCCCTCACAGGAACTGGGCAGATTATGGGAAGAGGCACCGGCATTCTTAAAATTCCCCTGTCCTCACAGACCTAAAATTAACCTGACTGTTTATAGTGCTCGATATGGATTTGGAACACAATATTAGTAAATAACATAATAATGGTCTCCAGTGACCCAATATCTGAACTGCAGTTATATTTGCCTATGGCAACCAACTGCCAATGCTTTTCATAGGTCATAATTATTATCGCCGTCCTTTGTATTTGAGGATAACAGTGACACTGTCCCTGTATGTGGCAAAGGTCACCAAAAGAATGAATCATATAATCTTTTTCTTTAAATGGCTTCTTGAGCTATTCTTCACATGCCATAGAATTCAATGGTTTTTGGTATATTCACAGGGTTGTGCAACCATCACCACAATCTTATTTTAGAACTATTTTTGTCTCCCCTAAAAGAAACCCCATACCAATAGCAGTTAAACCCAAGTTCCCTTTTCCTCCATCCCCTGGAAACCGCTAATCTCCTGTCTCTATGGCTTTGCTTCTTCTATATATTTCATATAAATAGAACCACACAATGTGGTCTTTTGGAGCTGGCTGCTCTCACTTAGCATAATATGTTCAAGGTCCATCCATGTTGGAGCATTGCTCAGTGCCACATCATTCTCATTGCTAAATATTCTGTTGTACGGACACGCCACAATTTGCTTATCCATTCATCATGGGTGGACGTTTGGGTAGTTTCCACCTTTGGGCTATTGTGAATAGTGCTGGTGGGAACATGGGTGCACGCAATCAGGTAACATCTAAAATTGCAACTGTACTGATTCGCCCATGACTTCAAACCCTGTGTATCTTTCTTTGGACATTAGAGTGTATGAAAATATACTTTACTTTCAATCTTATCTTTTCCAAAAAGGCAGTTTTATGTGGAGGGATCGTGGTAGCCTATGGGTTGGAACAGGGGACTTCATGAAGAGACAATACTTTAACGATTTGGACAAAGGAAATGCGGAGCTAGGCAGTCTTTTTCATGTGACAACTCTGCAGTGTGTGTTAATTTGCATATATGCACCCTAATGGGACAGGCCACATGCAGAGGTTTTAAACCTGGGACCTAGAGGTCAAATCCATTCCCACAGGCATGCTGTGATGGGCCAGCATATTATCTTCCCATTATTTTAGTCAGCATTAAAAAAAAAAAAAAGGATAAAAATCTTTAATAATAATAAAAACTTTTGAAAAATCAAAAAGGATAAAAATCTTGAGGATGTAGGAGCTCGAGCCCCATGAGTAGTTGCCCTTTGAGATGGGGCCACCCTCTCCCAGTTGCCAAGACCCCACGGCCCCCTCTCATCCCCCTGGTTCTAAGGCTTGGCGGTCAGTTATCATTCACATCTGGTGTTTTTTCAATGATAGAGAACCAGTTCTCTGTAGCCAGGCCTCTACCAAATGTGAGAAAATCTAGCTGAGCAAGTTTCGGGACAAATGGAGAAAGCATATTTCTTTGTGGAGAAGAAAGTATTCTTTATGTTTTAATATGCACAACCATATACCTACTACTCACAGACATATTGTGCATCTCTCCTGAATGATGCCGGTCTATCCTCTCCCTACAGGTGCTGGTGTTTGCAGTACTTGGCCTACAATCTTCCCACGTGCGTTTGCAGCCTCTCTCCTCTCAGAGTGGATCTTCATTTCTGTGAGGACCATCCTTGTAACTTCTTTAATAGCCAACCGCCACGCCCCCCACCCTGGTCCCTACAGCACCTACTATGGGACTATTGCCCAAAGACGCCTCAATATATGATAGGCTGTCAATTCCAATGAAATCTTTGAAGATGATAACAGGTACTTTTATTAAGCACTTGCTGTGTACCTGGCTCTGTTCTAAGCTCCTAGGTACTCAGGTACTTAGGTCCTTAGGTTTTCACCTACCCCACGAAGTGACAAGCAAGGTATGTAAGTTGCCCAAAGTCACCCAGTAAATGGCGGAGCTGGGATCTGAAGTCAGGTGGTCAGATTCTGGAAACCATCCTCTCAATCACTAGTTTACATGCCATTCTAGACTGATTTGTCTTTGATGTAAGGTCTCTTCTGTAACCTAGTGGGAGAAACTGAGGCATGAAAGAGACCCAAGTCTCACCCAGGATCAAATAAAGCCTGAGTGCCCAGGACTTTATTCCAAATGAGCCAGAAGTGAATTCCCCAGTCTGTTTTACGTAGGCACCTGATGCTACCCAACAGAGACCTTCCCATTCCAAGCCCATCTTTTATTTTTCCAAGTGTCCAAGATCTGAGGATAGCAGAGAACATTTTAGGGGGATACAAGAACCTACCCAGAAAAAAATGTTTAGAAAGCTTCCTTTTCTCACTACAAGTTAAAAATAAAAACAAAAACAAAAAACAAAACTGTGTCCCACAAGGAAATCAACTGTAATTCTTACAACTTAAATTCATTATAGGCTGGACACATCTAAGACATAATAATAGTAGTAAAGAGGTGGGCTGATAGTTTCAACTTTCCACCTGCAGAGCACCCACCTTTCCATTTATTCTAGAAACCTCTTGAAACAGCTCATGGAGGTAGGTATTGTGATCACAGATGGGGACGGTGTGGCTCAGAAAGGTGAAGGAATGAGCTCAAGGTCCCAGAGTCACATGCACCCAAGCAGCAGCACAGTGGGGGGCAGAAAGAGTTCATTCCGTACAACAGGCCAGTTAGCAAGCTGCTGGGGCCCAGGAGAAGCACTGCAATATGGAGACAAGTCAAATATGCCTCTCTCCCTCTAGTGATAGGGACTCTGTGCTTGGCTCACCCCCATGTCTCCAGGTGCCCCAGGCTGGCTGCTCTGGGTCCTGGCAGCCCCTGGCAGCCAAGGCCCTAGTCAGCTGCAGCCCTGGCCCTCCCTTTGAGAGCACTCCCTACCAGTGCCCAGCCTCCTGCTAAGTGGCTGCCCCAGCCCCGTGAAGCCTGGGCACCAAAGAGTCTAAACAGGTTCCCCTCAAAGCCAAAAATTTAAGCTGGACCCCTCTATCACTCCTTACACAAAAATAAATTCTAAACAGATTAATGTTCAATTTAAAAATTAAAGCCGTAACAGGCTAGGGAGAAAAAAAATTGGTCATTAAATATATATATAATCATGGAGAGGAAAACGCAAAACACAAAACCCAAAGCCATAAAGAAAAGATTAATATATCTAACTACACAGAAATTAAAATCTCCTATATGGTGCAAAAATTACAAATGCAAACAATAAACCTAAAAAATATTTGTAACACATTTCTTTAGTATTCAAAGAGCTCTTATGTGTCTCTATAAAAAACACAAAGCCAAAACACAAAATGTACAAAGGACACAAAAACCAGTTCATAAAAGAAATATAAGTGGCCAATAAACACATGAAAAAAATGCGCTTATAATGCATGTGAATTAAAACGAGCCAGTTTTTCAGCAGTCAGATTGGCAAAGATTAAACAGGTTGATGATGCCCAGGATGGGTGAGGATGTGGGATCAGCACTTTCATGCATTCTTGGGGAGGGCAAACTGGTGCAGTGATTTGGAGTCCAATTTAGCAGTATCTAGTGAAATGTTAAAGGATGCATACCCGCGGACTAGCAAGTCCACTTCTAATCATTTATTCTACAGAGACGTTTGCTCAAGCACTCCACAATGTACATATGAGGATGCTTCACCTGCAGTAGCATTTGTAGAAGATAAGACACAACCAAATAACCACCAATAGGCAAATGATGAAGCAACTAAAATTAAGTATTCTCCAGCCACATGAAAGAAGAAAGAAGTCTCTATGTGCTGATCTGGAAAGATGTCCAGTGAGTGCAAACAAAACAAAACAACAAACAAACAAAACCAAGCAATACCCAGAACATCATCAGACTAGCTCTGACTACCGGTGGCATCTCCTCTCCTGCCTTATTCCAGTTCCAGCCCAAGGTCAGGGATAACTCACTAACTGAATGACCTTCAGTAAGTTACTCAATCTCTTTGTGCCTCAGTTTCCTCCCCAGAGAATGGAGACCGTAACAGTGTCCCTGTCATAACATCCAACGGAACAAAGCCCAGAAAGCACTTAGAAGAAGTCATACCTGGTAACCACTATCTAAACATTGGGCTTTTAAAAATTTTCATGACGTAAAAGAGCAAGAAGTGGAACGGTGTTGATAGCATGCTTTTGTTCTTCAAGGAAAAAGGGAAATAACACGTTCCAGTATCCGTCTGCATGTGCATCAACTATCTCTGCCTAAACACAAGGAAATGGTGACTTTGCAACACAGACAGGCTGGGGGCAGCAGTGGGAGAGAGAAAAGCCCTTCCAAATGTTGAACCATTTTATATAGACATAAAAAACACAAAATTTCAGGAAAGCTGTACAAGAAATGGTTACAGTGGTTACATCTGGGAGTGAGGAGTTAGAAGACTTCTACTTTCATTCCTTTTTTCATGCCACTTAATTTTTTTTTACGCTTATATGCCTACGTGAGCTTTATAGCAAAAACAGAAAAAGCTTATCTGAGCTAAAAAAGACAAGGAAAAGAAAAAGGCTTCCTTCCCAGCTCCCGTGCGAGACTCGAGCAGCCACCAGCTGCTGGGCCAGAAGAGGGGTGGGCAGCACTTGAATCGGATAAGCAGCCGTGGTTCTGGGCTGCAGTCCGGCGCTGGGTATTTCTCCGATCCATCTCCCATCCGTAATGGAATCAATATCCACTTAAAAACCTCTGCTAGTTTCCCACTGCCTACAGGAAAAAGGTCCAAACTCCGTAACACCGCATGCAAAGTCCTTTGCAGTCCGTCCCCTCACCCTCTGCAGCTTCATCCTGTACGTCGGGGTCATACCAAGCAGTGTGCCGCTGGGGGAACGTGTGGGGGATGGGGAGGAGACAGGCAGACCTGGTGGGAAATCTCAGTTCGCCACTCGTTAGCCTTGACCTTGGCCAAGCAATGCAATCTCTCCCAACACCACCTGAAGAGCAAGGATGATACCACTGAGTCTTTGCAGGACGCTGGAGGAATCAGTAAGATGATGTACGTTAGAGCAGTGAGCATACTGTGCTGCACATAATATGGCATATAGTTATCCAATGATGCTGTTTGATGGTTCCAGCAACTTTTATGTCACCTCTTTTGGTTTAGGTAGAAGCTCTTCCTTCCAGCCCTTAATCTCCTTCCTCCTTTTCTGCCTGGCACACATCTCCTGAAGGCTTTTCTCACTCCCTCTTTGCATTCCCAGAGTCTTAATTCACTCGCCCCTGGTGGCACACACCACTTTGTATTATAATTATGCTACAGGAGGGCTTGGGTGGTGTCTTCATCATCACTTAGTGCAGATCTGGACAGAGTAGGTGCTCAGTAAATGGTTCTGAACCAATACACTTGCTCGCCTACCCTCAGTGAACCTCTGGGCATGAACTTTATCATGTTCGTGTAGAGAAGGGGCTTAACTGAGAAAAAGAAAATATGTTTCCAATTCAAGGAAGGAGATGAGCGCTGCAGTGGACTCCCAGCTCCCAGTGGCTGGTCTTTTGTCTAAAAGAAAGTCACACAGACCTTTGCCATGGGTTTCATAATGCTATGCCATTTCTCACTTAGGAGACTTCCCTTTAATGTGAACCTGTTTGCATACAATGTAACCCCTGGGCACAATAACGCTGCCTTCTCTTTCAAATGAAATGTTTACGATGAAATGGAGAGGCAACAGGAACCCTTTTGCTTTCCAATTACCGATGCACGAAGACACCAGCACCTGAGAAATATCAACCTTGTTCTCTTCCTGTCTTCGACCCCGGAAAATGTCAGAACAGATGTTTCCAAATTGTGTATAAAAATAAACAAACCAACGATAAAGGGCTCCCTGGCTGGCCCCCACATGCCTGGCGTCAGCCTGAAGTGCGGTTTGATGACCGTGGGGGGAAACCCTTGAAAGAGATCCACGCGGGAGCAGTGCTTCGCTTCGCTGTGTCTGCAATGGCCCAGCGGCTGGGGAGGGAGGGGTCCCAGGGCCCTGAGCCTGGGGGTTGGGGAGGGAGGCAGGCATGGCTGGATCTAGGTCTCTGTTGTCAAACGGTGGAAGAATGGGGGTGGGGGGGAGGAAGGAGGAAAGGGAAAGCATTGGACAAGAAGGAAGCTGCATTTACTTAGCTCCCTATGTGCCTAGTGCTGTGCTCCAGCTTTTGCATCTATGATCTCATTTCATCCCGACATCCATGCTGCGAGTCGGGTGTTCCCATTCTGCAGATGAGGAAACTGAGTCCAGAGCGGGACACACACACAGACATGCAGGCCGCGGCAGTCAGAATTCCAGCCAGCTCTGTGGGGGCCCCAAACCCCAGCCCGTTCAACACTACCCCCAGCAGAAGGCAGGCCAGGGCTTCACCCTCTGCAAGAAGGGAGTACTCTTCTCCTGCTCACTCGCTCCTCTGCCCAGGCAGTGCGAGGAGGAAAGCTTCCTAGCTTCCTCAGGCCACAGGAAAGCTGTTCCTAGAGAAGCCACATCCAAAGGCAGGAGGAAGGAGGCGGTGGGAGAGCTGGACGGACCACACATACCCACACACACACACGCGTGCGTGTCTCACACACACACGCGCGCACGCGCGCGTGTCTCTGGACAGCTCTTTCCCTCTCAGGCTGCCCTAGATATCCGTGTGAATCAGATTTCAACTTCATAATAATGGAGAGGCACTCTGTCATTCACCCCGTCGCCCACGCAGAATTCTGGGGGTGGCCCTGGCCCAGCAGCACACATAAAGAGGCCACGTGTGGGTGTGCCAGGGAAGTCCTTATATGCCCTGGGTTCTCAGAGTCAGCAGAATTAGATCTCAGGGCCCTCTTTCCTTTAAAAATATACATCCATCCACTTCAGTGCAGCAGAAGCTCTGATCCCAAGCACATCTGTGCAGCAACACAGTGTTCTGGGCAAGCACACACTGCCCCCACTCCTCTTTAAAGACAGGATGACTCACCCACATAAGCAGGGCAGGCACTCCATGTTTGCTTGGGGCGGGTGGGGGGGGCGGCTTTCTCTGGTGGGGAAAAACCAAAGTTTATGTATAATTGATGCAAGATGTCATTTTTTGGATCAGATAAAAGATTTTCTGGTCTTCATCCTGCTAAAGAGACTTTCTATAAATTTCTTTTTATAGAATAAGTGCTCAGTAATCAGAAAGGAATCCAATTCCAGATAAGCCCATGCTTTAAAACAGAATCTTGGGCACACTCCTCTCCCCCCAACATGGGATGGATCCCACCTTCGGAACACTCTGAACACTGCATCTTTCTGGAGATTTCCCTGACCCTTGTTTGCCTGACTTTCTCCTATCTGTAAAATGGAGCCATGCTAGCTACCATTCATGAAGAGATTTCAAGGAAATCTGAGGCTCTTAAAGAAGCCCTCGAATATCCCAGGCTTGGAATTCTCATGACCATAGCCTGTTTCACCTTCCAAGCACGATGGCATTAACGAGATCTGCCTAATTACATTGCAGAGCAAGGGCTTGCCTTTACGTCGCCTGCACGTGACAGAAACTGGGGTGGTCATTTGTCAAAAAAACATTCCCATGCCCGAGAGATAGATACATAAACTTTCAGTCTTATCTGATTATCAGTGAAGGCTTTGTGTGCAGTGTGTGTTTTAAAGGTCTAAATACTGGGTGCACGACAAAAGAACGGTTCCTCTTTGCAGTATCTGTCATGGGTTTCCAGGCAAGATATTATTTCTGATAAACAGATATGGACAATAGATAATGTCTATATTAATAGCACTAAAGCGCGGTCCTCTCCTGCAGCTCACCCGAGACAAGGACAGCGGCATATAAAGAGGCAGACACCAGACAAGAGACTTTTTTCTTGCGACAGTTTGAGCTCCCCTGCTGCAATTAACTTTTTCTCCCCCTCCTTCTCCTCCTTCATCTCATGCAATGTGGTTCAGAAAAAGGGGGCCTGTATTTTCCTCCTGCTGATGGAAGTTGATTAGCAGTCAGGTGGAGTGATGCTCAGGGGACAACACAGCGGATTAATTAAATCACTTCTACTGGCTAAGTGGTGACACTTTGATTTATAGCAGAACTCACTCAACCAGACAGCAGCTTTTCTTGCATGCCAAAGGAAGAAGGGCCAAAGTGGCCACTGGTTGGAGGCCGAAGGCTTTGCAAACTTTAAAGACAAGCATCCTAGTCATTAAGGCAGAGGCCCCCGCTGGGCTCCTCTCTTCCGGGCAGGGAGGCCCGCAGGCTCAGGACAGGAACCAGACAGAAGGGAGCCGCTGAGGCTGGCCAGCAAGCTGATGAGGAGCCAGAGGACCCGTTTCAGAACACACAGAACTGTCTTACACCCCCGCAGAAAAGCAGGCTTGAAACGGCAGGATTTTCTCCATGTCTGTTGGGTTTAAGTAATCTCGATGCCCAATGTGGGGCTCGAACTCCCAACTCCGAGATCAAGAGTTGCACGCTCCACTGAATGAGCCAGCCAGGTGCCCCTCCAGGTCTGTCTTTACTGAACTGCTTGTTGGTATCGCTCCTTGGCTCACCCTCAAGCAATAGCCGCGTGATGGTCCTTATTGTATGGACTCAGGGGTGTCTGTGGCTCCTCTCCATTGCTGCACGGGGTCTTCTCAGTGAGGAGCCCTCAGACCAAAATGCACACAACAGCTGTGCTTCTGGTGCCATGTTTTCTATTATGAGGTGGCTCCAGCTGTGGCTAATCCTATTTCACTCTTTTCTTTGGCTGCTAAGAAGCTCAGAGCCGAACATGCAGCCCAAACTGCATGCCCTCACACACGTTCTGTGTAGGAACCCTTTATGGATCCATGCTTACGTCTCTCCCAACTCCCCTTTATCTGGAAAACTCCCGTTTCTCTTATCATGAAATGTTTTGGGGGGAAGCTGTCTCCAATTCCCTTAGGAACGAGGCTGAATAGGATAGTAGTCAAAACCTGAGGTTTTAGAACATACCGAGCAAGCCCTGGTTCTCGGATAACCTCTTCAGAGTAGGGTGCTTGTTAAGATACAAATTCCTGAATCCCACTCCAGACCTTCTGACCCAAAACACCTCAAGACAGGACCCGGGAATCTTCAGTTTTAACAGATTCCCTGAGCAATCCTGGAACTCACCAACATTTGAAAGCAATTGTTTTTTAGAGTCAGACAGCCCTAAAACCCAGTCTCACTAATCCCACTAATTAACAGTACGTTAGGCCACGTGAGGTTCCTCATCTCGCCAGGCTTCCTTTCCTCAACCATCAGATGGCACTGGTGAGAACTAAACTAGATGTCTGCAGGTAGGTCAACACCTAACAGGGTTGACGGGCAACCTGTAAGATTCAATGCACAGCAGACAACCCAGAGGTCGGTGGTGTACACACAATGGAATACTATTCAGCCTTACAAAGGAAGGATGTTCTGACACAGGTTCCAGCGTGGATGAATCTTGAGGACATTATGCCAAGTGAACGAAATCACACACTGAAGGACAAATACTGTATGATTCCAACTGTATGAGGTACCCGGAGTCATCAAGTCCACAGAAGCAGAAAGTGGAAGGGTGAGTGCCCGGGGGCCGGGGGAGGGCGCAGCAGGTAGTCAGTGTTTCACGGGGTCAGGTGTCAGTTTGGGAAGATGAAAAGTTCTGGAGATGGAGAGTAGTGATGGCTGCATATTGTCGTGAATGGGCTGAATGCCATTGTATGTCTAAAAATGGCTAAAATGGTAAATTTTATGTTAAGTACGCTTTACCACAATAAAAAATAAAAATTAAAATAAAAACACACCACCACCACTACACTGAATTAATTTTGGACGCCTCTGCCCCTCTGCCCCTTTGCCCCCTCAAGTCCCCTCCAGTCAGTTTAGAGCAGAGCATGTGGCTGAGGTGCGGGGGGGCGGGGGGGGCTGAGAAAGGAGACAGAAATGACAGGAACTGGCCCTCTCCGGGCTCCTTCCTAACTCAGGAGTCCGAAAACTCCCCACGGTGCCACAGAACGCTTATCCCAGCCGTGGAGAAAGCTGACGTAACATCAAATATTAAAAGGGTAGAGGAACCGGCATAGTTTTCCATATAAATGACTCTATGAACATATATGAAGACTGCCTTTAAAATTCAAATATAATTATTTTTTAAAAGGCATCCTGTGCGCGCGGTCTCGCTCCCGACACTGACACTGCCGGGCTGTTGTCATGCTCCAGTGAGGTGCCTGTTGGCAGCCAGCCCAAAGCACTTTGTAACACGCCCTCCGATCCTACGTGAAAACTGATCAAAGAACTGGCACCGGCAAAGACAGGACTGAAATCAGCTCTCAAAGGGGTGGGGCTGGGCTATTGTCCCTCTTTGTGGGAACAGCTGCTTAACGGGGAATTGGAGCGGTGTGATTATAATATGCATACGGACTGCTCTGTTAACAGAAGCCGGCTTAAAGTACTCCAGGGGCCTCCACCTTGCATTTTGGCAAAGGGCTCTGCGAGGATGCTGTGTCAAACCTTTTTGAAAATGTCTCCTTGACACGCAGGGTGAGTAAGGGCGCCTGTGAATCTCATTACGGCCCCACACCTCCCTCTGCTGTTCTGCTCCCTTTTCTTGGCTGCCGAGAAGTAGCTGCACGAGGGTCATGCCCCCCCCCAACCCCCGGTGTCATCAGGACAGAGGGGACGCACGGAAGGCGTGCTGCTGGTTACCCAAGTGGACCTGGGAGCCGGCCCTTGAGCCCTCTGGGGAAGGATCATCTGATTGTCTGCAGGTGTGCCGACTCCCCAGGGGGGCCGGTGGAGTGTTTCACCTGAATCCTTATGAATGACACTACACCTCTGAGCAATTAGCCTTCACGGTGCCTGGCGTGGGACGACGGCACTGGCGGCTCCTGAGTGGAAAAGGAAACAGGCTGTCCCAGCACTGGGTACTGGGAGGAGCCCGGGGGACACACCTGACCTCTGGCTCCCTAGTCCAGGGGAAGGGAGTGAACCGCCAAGGCACTGGAGGCGGCGGTGCTTATCCGACATAATCCTTCACCAGTGGAGGAAACTGCTCATCAGGAAGGTTAAAGCAATTTTACCAAGGTCTCAGAGCTGGAAGGCGCCGAGGCTGGGAAACCACCTCCCCCCCCCCACCCCGCCCCCGGCCACTGCCGCTCTGCCTCACTCCCTGGCCTTTTGTTTTGTGGGTTGGTTTTGTTTTTAACTGCACCCACCCAAAGGAAACAGATATGTTCCTTTTGCTAGGGGGGAAAGTTGGCTGCTCCCAAAGCCCGGCCCTGCCCCAGTTCAGGACGATTTCACCACCTCCTCTGCCTGTTGGCAGCTAAAAGGCCCCCTGGCCTCCATCTCTGCAGTGACTCTGAGTAGACACGCAGGGAGAGGGGGAGGAGGGAACAGTTTTAAAAATGAATATATGCATGTGTCTCTCCTGCTAATCACCGGAATGCATTTTCAGGAGAGGTGAGCAGAGGGATTAGCTGCAGGACTCCCATTAATGCTAACTTTATTTCAGTAATGAGGTGCCAAGGCATGGAACAATCACGGTGGCTAATACGGTGTAATCACAGTGATGAGATGCGCATGCTGGGAAGGGAGGGAGAGGGGGTGATAGTTGGGACGCCTGATGCCGCCGCAGGAGCAAAAGGGAGGAGGCAGGTGAGCCGGGCCAGGGGCTGAACAGGCCAAATGCAAACCTGGATAAGGAGGGGATAATAAGGGCAACCCCTCACGGACACGGACATTGGCCAGGCCCGGTGAGGAGCGCCATTCACCTTATCGAATCCTCACGACAAACCAGAGAGCTAGGTATTATCCCCATTGTACAGATCAGCAAACTGAGTTTTAGAAAAGTCACTCTGCCCAAAGTCATACAACGTGGGGAGGACCCTAAAGTCCGATTTCTCTGGATCATGACACTTTATAGTACTCCACCTTGCTCGGCTGGGGAGCAAGGGTGGGGAGGTAACATGCAAACGCCAGGAGCTACTAGGGCAGCATGGTGCAGAGGGGAGAGAACGGGCTGGGCAAGTGGGCCCAGCCCCCAGCCCTGGGGCGCACCTGTGTTCCTGGGGCTCAGCACACTATGTCCCAGCTGTCCCTTCAGATGTCTTAGTGATGTGGGAGAGGGGAATGAAGGGGGGACCCGATCTTCATCGATCCAGCTCTAGGTACTACCTGCAGCCACAAAGGAAATCCCCAACGCACCCGCAAATGGACGTTAGAATGTTCTCTGGATCTCCAGACCACCCGAATCCTTCAGTCTGCAAATGCTTGCAGGCCAGGGGCAGTTCCCTCTTAACAGAGCCTTGTGTCTCCCCAAGTGTGCTCCGCCAGCTCACCTGGGCACCCGCAGGTCCGCGGGTCCCGCCTTTGCCTCCCACCTGCCTGGTAAGCACTTCGGGGAGGGGCCCTGGGGCTGCCCTTTCCCAAGACCCCTAGCCTAGCTTTCCTGAAGGCTTCTCTGTGCTTTAAGGACTTTTCAGGCATCCAGGGTGCAGAATTTCGATGTCTAGGACCAGTAAAACACACTCTGTAGGCCCAGTTCTGCCCCAAATCCATGACCCCATTGCCCCACTGATTGTTTAGAAGTACGAATTTCATAGCATTTGACACATTTATTAAGCACCTACTCTGCACCAAGCTCTATTCTGTGCCCTGGAAGGACAGCAGGGGACAAATCTCAGTGTCTGCTTTCTTCACAAAGCTTGACTTCCCGTGAAGAAGACAAACAGACTGGAAGTCCTATCAGAGAGTCCTGTGACGAAAAATAAAACAGAAGGAGGAGGGCAGTGGTTCTCAGCCAGGGCGATGTTGCCCCTCAGGGGACACTGGCAATGTCTGGAGACATTTTTCCTTGTTGCAATCGGGTGGGTGGGGAGAGCCGGGGGATGCCACTCCGCATCCTATAAGGCTCAGCAGAGCCCCCCACCATAAAGAGTCGTCCTGCCCCAAATGTCACTAGTGCCGACGCTGAGGACCCCTGGGCCAGAGAAGACAGAGGTGGGCTCTTCAAGCTGGGGTCAGGGCAGGCCTCTGGAGAGGGATATCTGAGCGGAGACTGGGGAGTGAAGGCCAGGTGCAGAGGTGGGAGAGGCGTACGCATGTGGGGCACACCGCCAGGGAGGAGGAGGATTTCCACAGAAGTGCCATGGAGCCAGGGCTTCCCAGCGGGACTGGGAGGTCTCTCACTGACCCTTCCCATGGCTCCCTCTGGCCGCTGGGTGGAGAACGGTCTGTGGGGGGCAACGGGGAGCAGGGGGCCACTGGGAGGTTAGACATGCAGTGTGTCTAGATGAGATGTGGGGGTTGAACGAGAGCAGGAGAGGATGCATGGCAAGAAGCGGTCAGTTCACAACACGGGGTCAAGGCAGGGTTTGCTAGTGGATGAGACGAGGGTGTGAGACACAGGGAAGAGTTAGGAGTGATGCCTGGGGCCCACTTTCTATTGGGTCTCTGCTCCAAGGGTCTCCCTGAAAAATAGAGGACTCCTAGCCCTCCCCTTAACCCAATGCTTCTCAATGAGGAGTGACTGTCCCCTTGGGGGACATTAGGCCACATCTGGAGACAGTTTTTGGTCATCACCACTGGGAATAAAGGCTGCTACTGGCATCTGGTGGGTAGACGTCAGCATCCTACAAGGCACCGGACAGCCCCCTGCCCCACAACACATGCTCACAGACTCATCTGGGCCCAAAAGTCAACAGTGCTGAGGCTGAGGACCCCTGCCCTAACCCTAACGCCCTCCCACACCCCCTGCCACCTCCTCTCACCCAGGCCGGCCGACCAGTTTAGCAGGGACTTCATCAGAGCCTGGAGATTCCAAATCAATGCACGTCGGTGGCTAAGGTCCATATTAACTATATCTCACTTACTTCTGATGGTGACACAGATCAGATGCCGCTGCTGTGGCCGCTGCCACCACACGAAACAGGGATGTTGGAAGCACATTCATTACCCAGCTGTTGAGAGCGGCAGAGCATGCACACATCTCTCCTGGACTGGGGTACCTGAGAGCCAGCCCTGCTTTATGACTGAGTGACTGCCAGCCACCTCCCATCTGTAACCTTGACATGCCAGGGCAGGACCTCTGGGGCACAAGCCAAAAATCCAAAAGGCAACGTTGGCAGCAACACATGGATGCGTTAATGTGTTTCATGTCCCCGTCGCCACCGAGCTCTCTTGGAAAACACACACACACACACACACACACACACACACACACACACACACACCCCTCCATTTACGGGGTTTAATATCCCAGCTGCTAGGAACCAGATTAGGCAGAAGGAAGAAAATGTGACGTCGATGCAAAGATCCATTTATATTCAGTTATGTTTGCTTAAAAACCGGTTTTTGATCTGCAGGTTATTCTTGCTGCCTTGGACCTCGAGCAACAAAATATCACACTTCCAGGTGGTATCTTTAAGGAAAGCTAATTAGGATTCTTGGCACTTGTAGCACGAAACATTTTACAATTTTCTTCAAAGCAATTTGCCAACATTAGCTAATTAAAACACCCAGCCTTCCGTTGAGGGACAATGGGAAGACAGTAGAATCTTCATTTCTCAGCATCTGCTGTAGGTTTAAAACTCCAAATTCCTGTTGTTTCCACTCAGTCGACGTCCTTCTCTCTGAAGGTGGCCTTTCATGATTTTAACATTTCTGGGAGCACTGAGGAAAACAGTCCAGCTTTTCTAGAACCTTGTCTCTAAAATAAGGGACAACACTAAGAAAGGAGTCGGAGCAATTAAGGTGGTCCACTAAGCCAGAGGTCGGCACCTCTGGCCTACAGGCTGAATCAGGCCCTCGACCTGTCTCTGTAAATAAAGTTTTATTGTAACATAGCCACGCTCATCGGTGTACATACTACCTGCTGCAACAGCAGAGTTTAAGCAGTTACGACAGAGACCATACAACCTTCAAAGCTGAAAATATTTACTATCTGGTTGTTTACAGAAGTTTGCTGACCACTGTACTTCATCATCTCTTCACATCTGCCAAACCATAATCTTCCAACCATGGTGGGGCATCCATCCATCTCCAGGTGTCTATGCCATCGACGAGATTTCCATGACTCAGCACTCTAGGCCAAAACACAAGAACCAGGGTTGGGCGCCTGGGTGGCTCAGTCGTTAAGCGTCTGCCTTCGGCTCAGGTCATGATCCCAGGGTCCTGGGATCAAGCCCCACATCGGGCTCCCCGCTCAGCGGGAAGCCTGCTTATCCCTCTCCCACTCCCCCTGCTTGTGTTCCTGCTCTCGCTGTGTCTCTCTCTGTCAAATAAATAAATAAAATCTTAAAAAAAAAAAAACAAAACCCACAAGAACCAGCAAACACACATGGGGAAGAAAACCTTCTCCATACTTCCACAGCAGACTCAAGGGCAGTGTTCAGCCGTGACATGTGCATGTTGTCGGCAAAAGGTGGGTGAGAGCCCGAGAAAAAGTGCAGACTACCTTCATTTTAAGTCACATCAGGCCTAACGCCACTGCATCATGGTCTGAGGGATCACGTGGAAGAGGAGATGTAGAGGCTGAGTCTGAATCCCACTTCCCCATTCCTGGTTCTTAGCTTGGCAGCTGCCTCTCCCATAGCCTCATTATACTTATTAGCATTAAACCCCGAATGAAGGCTTTTTATTTTTTTAAAAAGGGAATCTGAATTTACTCCCCATTGTAGAAGTGAGAATTTGGAAATGTCAAAACCCAGTAGACTCTCCCTTTTTATTTCATTTTTGTAAGAACAGCAGGATGAGTCCTCCCTCTGCAATTTGTCCTAAACCTTTCTCCTTCCCCAGTCCTGACCACCCAGTTTGAAAATGCCATGCTGAGAATCCATTCCCCTCTATCAGGCATCGCCCACTGGGGGAGGCCTCTTCTAAATGCAAGGAGCGCGGTAATCACCGCCAGAATCAACTTCGTCTGGGTCCTGAGGTGTCTGGGGGCAGGACCACTGTGACTTGTTGCTTTGGGGATGGCAGAGACGTTTCTAGATGCCCTCTTATGTTTTTCTCCCTGCCTTGGTGGCACATTTGCCTCTATCCAACACACCGTTTATGTGGAGTAGCCTGAAGGGTCCTTATTCATCCAGGACAAAGTTGTTTCAAGAGGGTGTCGGAAAAATTCTGAAGCTTGCCACACTCGCAGCATCACCCCTGTTAGGAGACCACTCTGCAAATCGATCCCCTACAGAATGAGTTGGTGAAGGCGGGGTTGGGGACAACCTGTAGTGAGCAGAAGTGCCCCATCATTTCAAAGTACGGTAGAGGATGAGGCACATGGCCCACAAACCCACAGATCATCCTTTGCAGGATCAGGATCTTGCCGGGTAGAACAGAATGGACTCTGGTGGACACATAACGTAGAAAGGGCACCTAAATGAGGAAACCATGGATTCCTGCAATGAACCGAGCTTTCAGTTCAGTCCAAACCCCTCATTTCACATTTTGAAATACTCAGCTACACTGCCCACTAGAAGCTTCCAAAGGCAAGAGGACTTAGTAGAATGCCGTTTCACGAGCCTGAAAACCACAGAATCATAGCAGCTCAGGGTTGGATGGAAATTAGTATTTGTTGAACATGGTGTTTGCAAGAAACTTTATATACATGATCAATATAATCCGTACCCCCCCCCCAAAAAAAGTGAGGAGGGTATTATCATGTCTCTTTTGCAAAGAAGGAAACCAAGCTTCAAAGTGACTAAGTATTAGCACAAAATGATGCTACTAGACAGGGGCAGGACTGGGGTTTGAGCCTGGGTCTACCTGGTGAGCCCAGCTCTCTGTACTGGATTCCTCTTCCTCTGTGAGGATCCCCAGTACAAACAATCCCCTAACCTCCTCAGGCTAAGCCCTGTGTTAAGCTTTATTGTGCACATTTTAAAAACAGCTTTATTGAAACGCTTTATTGGGATATAGTATGTTATCAAATGCAAACCCATTTCAAGTGGTATTCTGAGTGTATTCAGAGTCGTGCAACCATTCCCACAAGCAACTTGAGAGTATTTTCATCACCCCAAAGAAACCCCAAAACCCTTAGCAGTCACTCCTCATCTTCCCCCTTCCCTCCAGCCCCTGGCAACCATTAACCATGCCTTCTGTCTCTACAGATTGGCTTCCTCTGGGCATGTCATATAAATGGAATCATACAATATGTGTCCTTTTTGTGGCTGGCTTCTTTCCCTTAGCATCATGTTCTCGAGGTTCATCCGTGTTGTAGTGTGTGTGGGAGCTTCATTCCTTTTGGGGGCTGAATAGTATTCCAGTGTGGGCTAGACTGTATTCTGTTTATCCATTCATCTACTGACGACTGTTCGGGTTGTTGCCACTTCTTGGCTGTTGTGAATAGTGCTGATATGAATATGTGCGTACCGGTTTCTCTGCACTTTTTTTTACAAATCACATTTTTATTCTCCCCTTACTAAAGGCTGAAAGACAAATGATAAACATGTGTCCTCTCAGTGAACACCATTATATATATTTATTGAAATAACTGCAGCATTTAGGACAGAAGCAGCTTGGTGTGGTGAAAAATGGTCAGGAGTTGGGATGCGGAAACTTTTTTATTCCACTCATTCAATAAACACTTAGTAAAACAGAGTATACGACGTTATACTAGGTACTAATGATTTCACACCCTGGCTGTTGCACAATTCATTTTATTTATTTATCTTTTATTTATTTATTTTGGGGGCGGGCAGAGGGAGAGAGAATCTTAAACAGGCAAGCAGGCTCCATGCTCAGCGTGGAGCCTGATGTGGTGCTCGATCTCATGGCCCTGAGATCATGACCTGAGCCGAAATCAAGAGTCGGACACTTAACCAACTGAGCCACGCAGGCACCCCTTTATCATTCATTTTAAAAAATGAGGTTGTCGCCCATGCTGTTCTAGAAAACAAAGGTCAGTTCTTTATCTTTACAGGGCCTCACTGTTCTACTCGGCAAAGTGGGGGCAACAGATCAGGGAGAGCTGGCAGAAGCAGGTATCACGACACCACTGAGAGGATTCTGGAACGTCGGAGACTCAACGAACACAAAGATTAACATTACCCATATGGTACAAAAATGGTTCCTATTCATCTCCCTCTCCTCACCCGAGGAACAGTATTGCTTCCTATTTGACGTTTTCCACGCACCAGGCAACGCCCACGGAACAAGAACAGAAAAACAGATTCCGTTTAAGTAAGGGATTTAATATTTAAACACTACCTCCCAAGGCGGGAAGACCTTCAAAGCAACAGGAGTAGGTAGGCTATCGAGAAAAGAATTAGCCCGAGGTCCTTGACCACCTGTGGTTGAGCCATCTTCCCGGTTCCGGCATCTCACTTGCCCATTTCTACCAGCAGATGGCGACGTGGTCCTGCAAGGGTGCCTTAGTGCAACCTTTAGCAATGACCTCAGGACAGGGGACACCTGAGGCCGCGCTCCTTGGAGACTTGTGCTCCTTGCCAACGACTCTGCAGAGGTCTGAGTGCAGCCAGACACATTCGTGGGGGAGAAAAACAGCATATGGAGCAATGAAGTGTCTATAAAGGTTACAGGATGGGACAAAATGTGGTCTGTGGTCTAACTGCAGCCATCCAGAGTACAGACATCAGTGGGGGGAGGGGGCATTTAAAACACATGACTTTATGCAGGTGAGAATCAAACTATCATCCCATTATGTTACACCCATTCCAAGGAGTATGATCATGCATTAAAAATCAACTGGTGTTAGATATGACACCAAAAGCACAAGCAACAAAAGTTAAACTTTTATGCTTCAAAGAACACCATCAAGAAAGTGAAATGACAAGCCACAGAACAGGACAAATATTTGCAAGTCATGTATCTGATAAGGGAATTAACGTCAAAACTATATAAAGAACGCTACCAACTCAACAATAAAAAGACAACCCAGTTTAAAGATGGGAGGATGAGCACAGACATCTCTCCAAAGATGACAATCACTGGCCGTCAGGGGTGCGCCAGTCAGAACCACAGTGGGGTACCATTTTATAACCACCGGACAGCTACAAACAATAGGATGAACAATACCAAGTGCTGGGGAGGATGTGGAGAAGTCAAATCCCAGCAATAACAATTACTGAATGAAGCTGACACATGCTACAGCATGGGTAAATTCTGGAAATATGCTGAGCAAAAGCAGCTAGTTACAAAAGACCGCATACGCATGATTCTGTTTATGTGGAACCTCTAGAATGGGTCAATCCATAGACAGAAAGCAGGCAAATTGTTGCCAGAGGTTGGGAGGGATAAAGAATGGGGGGTGACTACTAAGGGGTATGGGGTTTCTCTGGGGTGACAAAAATGTCTAAAATTAATTGTGATGGATGCATAACTCTGTGAATGTACTAAATCATTGAATTGTACATTTTAAAGGGGTGAATTGTATGGTAAGTAAATTATATCCTGATGAAATTGTTACAAAAAAACAATGAAGTAGTAGATTAACAAAGAAAACCACTCCCATTACACTGGTAAGTGAAAAAAAACAAACCCAAGGCTGCTGGGTTGACAACCCAGGGGCGGGGGACAACATTCTTTGTTACCATGGGAATGACGCCCCCTGGAGTTGTGAAATGAAATGTGGGGTTTCACCCATCCCCCTGGAGCCTGGCTGCCTAACCCCACAGTCAGCCTGGCACGCACACCACTTTCTCTACTTGGTCATCTCCAACTCATACTTCAAAGCCCCATTCAAGTGCCATTCATTTGGCTACAAGATAGTAAAATATAATAGCATCCCAATTTCCTTTTTTGTTAAACATATTAAGTGTGTGTGTATGAAAACAGATACACACCAAAGAATAGCGGTTACCTATAGATGGAAGAATTATGAAAGCTTTTATTCTCTTTTATACTGCCCTAATTTTCTATAATGCAGTGTATTACTTTATAATCAGAAAAAATCACATAAATTTGGGGCGCCTGGGTGACTCAGATAGTTAACCGTCTGACTCTTGTTTTTGGCTCAGCTCATGATTTCAGGGTTGTGAGATCGAACCCCTGGTTGGGCTCCATTGCAAGATTCTCTCCCCTCTCCCCCAGCCCATCCCCTCCCCCCCTTCCCCTCCCCGCTCATGCTCTCTCTAAAAAGAAAAAATTACCAAAATTAGAAAGAAATGGACGTATTTATAAACACGGCATTTTACTCTGTAAGGCCGCCCTGCCCGCCTTACCCACAGAGCAGCACTTCCTCTATCCTCACATTTATGATCCCAAATGGCAGATAGTGACCTAACTGCCCGTCTCTCACAATAGACTATATTATCTGAAAGCAGAGACCATTTCTAATTCATCATTCTACCCAACATCCAAAAATGCCTGGTTTTGGTATGCTTCCTACTCAATATATCTATCAGTCAGTATCCTCTGTCTAAAGCCCTACAAAAATCTCGTTTTAGACTTTGCATTGAGGAAATGCTTTGCCTTTATGCCATTAATGCTTTGAATTAACATGAGGGATTTCTGTTTTTGCCCTTGCTGCCAGGAAACTCATCAACTGTGTTGTTCAACTGCATGTCCACTTTCTATTCTATTTACCAGAATTGTATATAAACACGTATTTTCTCAAATCCTTTTAGAAAATAAACAAGTTATACAAGTGTAGATCTGTGAATGAAGAATGAAGTAAGAATAAATAAATGGTGCCTGCGTGGTTCAAGCATCAAAGATTTTCTTTAAAAACCCAAAGTGACACTTCATCCTAAGGGTCAATCAATCCCTAAGGATGCTCAGGTACTACAGTCAGCAAACCAGAGGCTCAGGACCCACTCAATTTTACATGTCAGAAGGCCATCTTGCAGTTCTGTGGTCTCCCCAGCACCCAGCAGGCGCTAAGTAAATATCTGCAGGATGGATGGCTGGGACTGGCAATCGGGTGTCAGCACCATTCAAGGGGTGACAAGTTTGACCCAGGCTTTCTCTCCTGGCACTGGTGACACTGGGGGCCAGCTAAGTCTTTGTGGAGGGGGCTGTGCTGGGCACCAGCCTCCCTGGCCTCTCTACTGCATGTCAGGAGTGCCTCCATATACACACTTGTGAGTATCAGAAAGGTCTCCAGACAGTTGGCAATGTCCCCTAGGGGGCAAAAATCTCCCTCTGGTTCAACACTGTTGGTTTCAGCCAACACTCTGCAGGTCCTGGAGACCACCAACTAGCATGCCACAACACCAGGGCTGGAAGGATCCTTGTGCATGATGCCGTGTGCCCCCTTCTCCCAGAGGGGTATCTAGACCCAGAAGGGAGGAGACATGCAGAGCCAGAACTCCAGAGTGCAGCCGGGTCTTCCCCTGCCCCAAGCTGCCCTTTGGTTCTGCCTGTTAACGGAGCACTCACTTCCCTCAAGGGCTAGATCGGCAGCTCGGGGCCGCTGAAACAAAGCACCACAGACTGGGCCGGGGCCGGGGAAGGGGGGGCTCAAACAACAGAAATGTATTCTCTCATGGCTCTGGAGGCCAGAAGTCCGAGAGCAAGGTGTGGGTAGGGCTTGGTTTCTCCTACAGTCTCTCTCTCCTTGGCTGGCAGATGGCCACGTTCCTGCACCACTGGTCTCTTTCTCTTTTTATAAGGACACCAGTCCTATTAGATTAGAACCCACCTTAATGGCCGCATTTTCACTTAATCACCTCTTTGAAGGCTTTCTCTCCAAATATATATGTGATCCTCTGAGGGACTTCTGCGTATGAATTATGGGGGGGGGACACAATTCAGCCCAATACAAGGGCTCTGATCAGTGGATATTAAGACCCAGCCCTCTCACTAGTGCTGGAAGGGTACGTTCTCCTTCCAATACAGTCTTCAAACACCCTTCCTTGCAAGGACCAGCAGAGAAAAGGTTAAACGTTTTTTGCTTAAATCAAGGATGATCCAATCCTGAGGCCAAAGTGCACATTTCAGAGCAAATGCAAAGCAGTCCTCCCCCAGCACCTGCCCCCCACTTTAGTGCTCAGACCCAGTGCAGCATTTACTATTTCACAGGGGCTGAAAGTCTACGTCAAGTCAAGAGCAAGAAAGATCTGGGTTCAATCACTATCTTGGTTTAAACAATCAGGACAGCATGCCGCTATGCACAGTATTTAATCTTTGGGTTCATTTCCTTAAAATGGGAGTAAACAGGCCTGCCTACCTACTGCACAGGAGCAGTTGTTAGGATTAAATAAGAGGCCTTTAGCACCAGAAATGACTAGAAGAGGGTTGCTGTTATCACAATGTGCCAAGGTCACGTGCTGCCCACTGGGCCTGCATGCACCTTCCAGAGATCTGAAGTTGGCATGTGGCTCCAGCATCTCACGGTGTAGCTTCGAGCAAAACTTAACTGTGCCTCAGAGACTTCCTCTACAAAATGGAGACAAGAAAGAATACCTGCCTCAGAAGATGGGGGTGGGGGGGCAGAACAGCACACTCTGAGCACTTCCCAAGTGCTGGCTGCGGCTGCGAAAGAATGATTAAGAGACCCATCTCCTTCTCCCCTCCACGAACGGGGTAGCATGGGCACCAGTGGCAGACCAGAGGCTGCTTGCCCGGGGCCCTGTGCATAAAATGGACAGGACCCCGGAAGGAGCCCCAATGTGTCCTCGGCGGCAGATGGTTCTCCGTCGACAGAAAGAGCTTCATTGTTTTAGGAGAGGGAGTCCATGCGGGCACGGGCCCTACAGTCGCTTGACGAGGAGTGTGCGGAGACAGAAAACCTATGGAGTTGGTGCCACCAAGTGGCACAGAGAGCAATTGTTGGTGTCTGTGCCACCACCACCTCATTCTCCTCTCCCCTCCGCCCCTCTTCCTTCCACCTCTCCATCCTCTCTCCCCCTCTGCCCTTGAAATGGCGCCCACGAGCATTGAGCATCCGTTTAACTAGGCAGCTGTCCTTGGGGGTCTGTGAAAGCTGCGGACAAGAGACAGGGCTTTGAGATCACTTCTGACTCAACTCCACAGTTCCTCCCTGCGCTAAATCAGGTCAATGAGCTTATTTGTGTCAAATAAATGAGCCCAGTCGACTGCTAAGCTGCTGCAAGACTATTTATCTCGGGCTTCCACGTTGGCACTGAGCAGGCCGCAGGCAAAGCACAGGATGGGTGTGCATGTCAGGCACTGAGCTTCTACAGGAATGCCACGAAATGCTGTCCAGGTGAAAGACCTCCCAGGAGTTCAGCACGTGAGGGGGACTCCAGGCTTCTGAGCCTCTGAAGAGAGAACACAGCAGATCCCAGCTCCAAACAGTGCCCGCCAGCGGGCCCCACGGAGCACATGAGAATATCTTTAAAAATGGAGGTCCCTCAGGCCCTCAGAAACCATCATGCTGCCAGACACTTGTCAGAGTCGGCTTCGGGGAGCACGTGGGCTGCCCTGAGCTCAGATCATCCTTCCTCCACACCAGACATCCAGTAAGACGATCCAGGCGTCCTTCCCACACCTTTAATATACTTTCCCCTTCATTTCTGTATGAATGACATGCTTAGGAGACCTGGAGCGGGCTCCCTCCCATCCTCTCAGCTCTCCAGAAAGCGGCAGTCCGGGGCGCCTGGGGGCTCAGTCAGGTAAGTGTCCAACTCTTGATCTCGGCTCAGGTCTTGATCTCAGGGTCATGAGTTTGAGCCCCGCACTGGGGCTTAGCAACAACAAAAAAAGAAAGAAGTTGGCCGTGACAGGCTTTGTCCCCAGCATGCTTCATGCAGGCTGAGTCTGGCCAAGATGGACTACCTAGAATGTATCTGTGAAGAACAGAAAGACTGCTTTCCCCACCACGGGGAAATCGGACAGGGACAGGGGATGCAGAAATGCCACTATGAAAGGGGTTTCGCCTCTCACCTGGCTTTATTTCAGAGGCCGGGTGATACGAGCAAATTGTGCACTTTCCTGCTCTATAAGTTAGTTAGCTATAATTGGGTTAAATCAATCCAACAGGGATTGTTTATTTTAAAATAGTATCTATAGGACTCTACTTGATTTGCATACTAACATAAAATACACGTTGATGTACAAAATAATAGGCAAAATTCACATCAAAACTGATATGGTTCTCTTTGGGGCCTAGGAGTCTGACTGATTTGGCACAATTTCTTTGTAATTTCCTACATTTTAAAACGCAGTTTCCTACATTTTAAGGCTTCTGCCTTGTAATCACAAAAGAAATGAAAGGAAAACCTTTTCCTGGGGAGTGACTGCAGAAGCCCTTCTCAGGAATTCCAGGATGCTGGGGGTGTCTCAGGTTAAGGACACCTGAATAATTTAGTAGCATATTAAGGTAAGACTACGTAGCACAGCCCTGTGCATCCCTGCCAAAAGACAGCTGTTTTTATGATGGAAAACACAACAGCTGCTTTCACAGGTGTGGAGCAGCAATCCATGATAAGTTGGTCCCCGAAGAGAGGAATACAGTGTCTATTTAAAATCTGAACAGGAAGAGGCAGAAAATGGTTAGCCCCAGTTGAAATCTTCGAGAGAGAAAGGGAAAGCCCTGGTTTGAGGAAAGGGCTTCCGATGGCTGGTGTCTGCTCACCCTGTGAGGGTCAGAGCCCAGGACTGCGCTGCTTGGAGGCACAAGGTCTAGTCTCGCTTTAACACACACCAGCATCTCTGGCTGGTCACAGAGATCAGACTTTCCAAATCTGCCAGAGACCTTAGCAAGCACCCTCCTTTGACAAACGAGGAGACCAAAGCGAGAAGAGGTGACTTTACTCAAAGTCACGCATGCCTGTGCTCTTGTTAATTAGGAGGCTCCTCACCTACCTCATACTGCTGTTGTTCTGCTCTCTCACACACACACACACACACACCCTTAGTAATAGGGAGGTGTGGCCAACATAGCCTGAAATCTAGAATTTCACTGAGAGTCAACACTACCTTTTCTCATTTAGCTAACACCACTTCTGACTTTGTGAAACCTGGATGCAAGCTGGCCAGAGCTAGCCTACTCCACCTTGCATAAAAAGTGAAGGAATTAAAGAAGTCCGGAGGTGGGGGGGGGAAGGGGGTGACTGGGTGATGAGCATTAAAGAGGGCACATGATGTGATGAGCACTGGGTGTTATACACAACTGATGAATTACTGAACACGAAACTAATGGTTAGCCAACTATAGCCAAATATATGTTGGCTAATTGAACTTAAATAAAAATAAATAAAGTAAGTCCAAAGACCAAGGGACTATTTATCCTACCAACAACTTTGAAAGTGCCCACTTATAAACAATGCATTTCTAGCAGTTGTACGTTCTGGTCCCTCTGAGTCCACAGCAGTGCAGTTCTGAAAAACAAGAAAACTGGACCCCTGTTCAAATATTTAATTCCTTGCTTTGTCTCTTGGCTGTAACCAGCCAGTTTTGTTTATTATCATATTAAAGGCTGTCCTCTCATTTTTAGAATGCCCAGCAGTTCAGATCCACCATCAGACGTGAACTGAGTTGTACATACAAGATAAGTGATCCCACCAGGCCAGGCGCTGTCCCCCTCCTAGGACACTGCCTGTGCCCCGGTTTCTCTCCATGTCTGTGGAAGCAGACTGCACGAGGAACCTGGCGGCAGATGTGTGACTGAGCAAGAGCAGGGATAGCAGCACCCAAAACTGCACCCACAGCCTGGTAACACCCTATGCGAGACAAATCCACACAGAAGGGCCTGGACGGTAGCGCAGGGAGACAAGCCGAAGTCAGGAAAGCACTCGTGTAGGAAAGAACTCTCATAATCCACTGGCTTCTCTCCTTTTTTAAAAAATTATTATTATAGGGACGCCTGGGTGGCTCAGTCGGTCAAGCATCAGCCTTCGGCTCAGGTCATGATCCCAGGGTCCTGGGATCAAGTCCCACATCGGGCTCCCTGCTCAGTGGGGAGCCTGCTTCTCCCTCTCCCTCTGCCTGCCGCTCCACCTGCTTGTGCCGTCAGATGAATAAAATCTTAAAAAAAATAAAAATTATTATTATATACTTCTGTGGCACCTTTTGATAGCAGCATTTCCCATCTCCCTCTCCCCAAGAGTAACTCCATGCAAAGAGCTGTTGGGGGCGGGGGGTGGACCAGGAGAGCAAATCTGTCATGGTAGGGAGGGGGCTGTGGGTAAACTTCCAGGTCATTCTGCAGCCAGGAGGGCGTCTGCTCTGGGATCACGTTAGTGTGCTAAGGACAGCGTGGCAGAGTAATAATGTCATTCCTGGAGGCAGCACTGAGCTGGGAGAGACCTGCGAGGAAGTAGCGGGTCCCCAGGGATTCCAGGGTAATTGAATCAGCAGCACTCAGC
Organism: Eumetopias jubatus; assembly: GCF_037043125.1. Classification (NCBI taxonomy): domain Eukaryota; kingdom Metazoa; phylum Chordata; class Mammalia; order Carnivora; family Otariidae; genus Eumetopias; species Eumetopias jubatus. Next base: position 80,589,207 of record NW_028274822.1, on the reverse strand, counting down.
GCGGCTGAAAGCAAGGGCAGGGAAATAATAAAGTCAGCTCACAGCTCCTGGCAGCTCTTCTGTTCAACCAAAGGGGGGAAATGTGACCCGAGGCTCGGGCCTCCACCTAGGCCCTGCTGACATCTGGAGCCAGGTCATCCTGTCGTGGGGGCCACCCTGTGCACAGAAGGATGTTTAGCAGCATCCCTGGCCTCAGCCCACTAGATGCACCACCCTCCCCCAGTTTTGACAAAAACATCTCCAGACATTGCTGAAGGTCCTCTCAGGACAAAACTGGCCCCTTTTGATGCCCTAGGTCAACTAGAAAAGTTGCTACTTGCTTTGGGGTAACACAGGGCTTCCTTTTATTCAAAAATGCCAAGAAAAAGGGAGCTAGGTTGGCCAAGGTCAGGGATATTTGGATGATAAATAAATGGCCAATCAGAACATGGAAGAGTTCACCTCAGCAGCAATTAAATAAATACAAATTAAAACACTGAGATCCATCAGCAGAGTTGACAAAGATGGTGTGCAGGTTCTCAGGGGCAGGGCAAAAAAGACACTCCCACACTCTTTAGGTGAGAGCAAAAAATTGGTGGAAACAGTTATTAGATAAATATACAACCATGCATATAAAAGCGTATCACGAATGCATTGTTTGTAGTAGCAAAAAAAAAAAAATGGTAATAAGCAAAGTGTCCTCAGCAGGGGATTAATAACATTATTGTAATCCATGAAATTGATACCATATGGTCATTAAAATTATTATAGGCCTATATGTAACTTAGAAGGATGTCCATTACAGGATTGTTTTCAAGAGGAAAAAGTGCTCTCCTTTCTGCCTGGAAAGTCATGAGGGAAGAGAAAAAATATGGGGGCTGATCTCTGGGTTGTGGGATTTTAGGTTATTATTACTTTCATCTTTACATATTCCTGAATTATCTGAAAATTTTCATCTTTAGCGTGAGTTCTTTAAAAAAGTCATAAAAATAATACTGAGTTCTGTATTTGCCATCCTTCCGAGTAAGGGGTCCACTGACCCCCGTGTTGTCACTGCCCGACACCCCCACCCCCGGGCTGCAGACAGCGGACTCGGTGCTGAGCACGGGGCTTCACTCCTGAGGACGCCTCACAAGCCACGGGATGCCTGGGACGCAGAAGAGAAGACTGTAGTTACTCACCGCGAAGCAGAATTCTCTGCTGCCTTCGAGGGAATAACCAAGACCAAATAAGCAACACCTCTGCATATTTACAATTTATCTGCAAATGTCAATGATGGGAAAAGTTTTGCTTGGAATCTTGCAGACTGCTACCCGTCCCCACAGCTCCTTGGTAGCCACACCAACTGAGGCACTTCCCAGAGGCCCCAGGTCAGCTTTCAGGAGCATGCTGACAGCTGAAAACCCTGCTCTAAAATTCTATCCCCCACTTTCCAAGCACTGCCAAGCTTGCCCTTCCATGCCAGCCCTGCATCACCGGGCCTAGGGCCACCCCAAGTCCCAGGCCAAAAGAGGCAGGTCCCCCCTCCTGTGTACCTGCCCGCCTCAGTACCTCTTGCATACTCTGCTGTTTCTTTCCTGTTAGGACAGATCTTTATCACTCCAGCAACGAGCAAGGAAATTAAGATTGAGAATTGGTGGAAATACTTTGAATTACCCTCTTACCTTTAGCCCCAAAAACTCCGTATTTGTCAACCTTTTTTTTTCGTCCCTTCTTTGATCTTTCCCTAAAAGCCCAGTATGTGTCACACACTTTGCTAAACTCTGGGCACGCAAAACCAAGATGAGGTCCCTAATTCTAGAAACGCTCAGTTGAGGAAACCAGAAACAACCCGGAGAGTGCAGAGCAGGGAGGGGTTCTGGGTTGGAAGGGTGGGGAGGCCGAGCGATGGTCCAGGTCCGTCAGTGGCTTCATTATGTAGTCTGCAGCACTGTGAGTTTCCAAAACGTGAACACGCCTCTAAATTGACTTAAGTAAATAAACAAAAACAGAAACAAAAAAACCCACAAACACATATTCCAGAGCCAAATGAAAATGACCTTTGAATTATCAACCCAATTTGGCTACTGATGCCACCTCTCCTCTCTTTTGGCCTGGACAACCGAAATCTCCACGTTCTTGGGGGGATGATGACGGCTGGGTCAGCAGCGGGGCTGGTGAGAGGCGGTGGGAAGGACAGTGGACCTGAAGCCAGAGATGAAGTTCTTGCTTTGGTTCTGTTGTTACATCTCAGTGGGGGCCCTGGGAAGTCACTCTACCTCTCACTACCACCTCATCTACAAGGTGGTAATACAAGTGAGCTGTTTGTGAAAGCCCTGAAAAGTGCAGAACGTGCTCGTCAGTAATTCAAGTACGAAGTAAAGAGACAGGCATTAGTCTTTGATATAAAGCCATTTTCACATTAAATCTGTTACATCGTTCAAAAGTTCAAATGAGCTCCAAGGAGAGGCTGACACCAGTGACAACCCACATGAAACAGACATACACCAGACTGAGTTACCAAAAAGAATGAGATGGTAAAACATCCAGACATGCACATTTCTTTCACATACAAAGTTTGATTTAGCACCGTGAATGCACATAGAATCCAAAAAGTCCAATGCAAACTAAATAGATTTTGGGGGGGGGGGACATTAAAAACAATTGCCAGTTATCCCTTGGAGAAAGCTTATTGAGGGGGACAAACCACTTTGGGAAAAGAAATTGAAGAAGTAACAGGAGAAAGTTAAGGGGAATTATTGCTACATAATGCAGAAACATACTGGAAGGCAAACATGGTCCAAAGAAAAAGCCCTTCTGAAAAACATGTCAAAAGTGGATTATAAAACTACTGCCCCACTCCAAGGTCAACAGCTTCAACAATCAAAAAATGAAAAAGACCCTGCCCAATCCTGGGGGCTAGTGAGGGGCTCGCTCCAGGAAAGAGCTGTGCGCCCACGTCTCCCTTACTAGAGCAAAGAGCCATACAATTTGAGGGCCAGGATGTCTTGACAGGAGGACCAAATACTCTCGACGCTGAGCCTGCGAGATTCAGTGTCATACTAGAAAGCCAGTGGGGAGCACCTCGAGCACGTGGACCAGCAACCAGCACGCCAAGCCTTCACGGACTCGCCCCACTGAGGGAATGGGTAACTCTCACAGAACCTTGACAGAAACTTGGGTTTTCTTCTTCTTTGCAGATCATAAGGAAACTGAAGGTCTGAACCTGTTACATGTCCTGAAGCTGGAAACGATGAAGGATGACTGCTTACAGCCAGTTGCTAGATGTATCTCCACTTAGGAATCCCCTTAACACCAGTTTTCCATGACAGGAGAGGAGAGGAGGCTGCTGGTGACGTTCCTGAGGCTCCCAGCGTACCACGGCTGAGCAGACTGCAATCATATCAACAGTGGCATGGGAAATGAGAACAAAATCCTCCAGAACAGTGAGTTGGAATTTCTGGTTCAAACAGTGCTCACACGCAGGTATGAAAGCATATTCAAATACTACGAGAAAAGCTGAGGGCGCCTGGTGCCCCCTGCAGGGAAGCCGGTACGGGGAAGAGTAGCTCTGAGTTGTTGACAATTTTAGATGTCAGGATACAGTGTCCAGGGCCCACTCCTGAAGGTGCTGTCAAAACAAAACCCAAATAACTACCTTGAGAGAACACGCACATTCAGAAAGGCCAAATGTTTTATCCGGGTGAAGGGATGACTTAACTCATAAAACTCAAGAATACAAGAAAACAAGAACAACAACAATTTCCTTGAATATATTCAACTATCAAGGCAAGGCATCTTCCTATATAAAACATTACCATTTTCCCACTACTCCAGAGAAATCCAATAAATAACTTTACAGGGAAGGGTTCGATGAGTCTGCCACCGGAGAGGTGCCCCAGAGCGCCAACACCTCCACAAACTCGCCTGTAGTTTGTTCTTGAATGTGACCCGCTGGTGTTTCCAAGCTGCTTTACAGAACAGTTTCACAGGGTAAAGCCCAGTGGAGAGCGAGGCCACAGACTACAACACAAGAAGTGGTCAAAGCCGAGGCTCCCGCGCGATGCCTCTCTTCTTCCAAGGGGACTAGAGAACGCTGGAGGGTGGCTTCAGGCCACAAGCTCTCCGGTGGCGCCTGGTCTGCCTTCTGTGCCCATCACGCGGGGAAGAGCTCGGGAGGGCTCTCTCCATAGCAGTACTTGGCTATGGGGTCCCTATAGGTGTTCTCGTGCTGCACGCTCTGTTGGCAAAAGGGAAGATAAGAGTGCCATGAGAGAGAGCAGAGTCTCACACACCTCCCTTATGGGACAGTGGAGGCCAGAGCGGGACTGTGGGCAGGGACTCCCTGCAGAAGCCTACATGAGGCCATCTCCAAATGCCACCAAAAGAATCCAGGCACTGCTCTGAAACAAAGGTGCATGCTCAATACAGAAGGCCAATGAAAAGCATGAAAATGGACAGAACATCACCACATGCACGTTTCTTCCTCCGTCAACAGTGAGTTTTGTTTGTTTTTTAAAACAACCTAGCAACTCAACTATTTTTTCACAGATGATGTTAAGTTAGATTAAGATCCAGCAGGTGTTTTGCTCCTGACTTCTGTGCTCCAAGGAAATTCAGTTCCTGGTACTGAACCCTGGCAGAGACAAAGGAGATGCCACGTCCAGGCGCTTTCCTGAAGTTTTATGTACCTCAAGGTCTGGTACACGAGCCAAATCCCACAATACCACACAAGCCTCATTTGGCTAAATAAATGGAAAGTGGATTTAACACAATCATCCCTGATGGCTAATTTTTCACCAATTTGTTTTCATACAGGCAACATGAGTTTTTGGCTAGTCTGGAGTTCATTAATTAGCCCAAGACCAATGATTAACATCTAAATCATAAGTATTAATCTAATTTATAGACACGCAGCAAATTTTTTGGGATACCGCAATCAAGACAAACTGGCAACTGGGAACTCTCTCTTTTTAAAGATCAAGTCAAAAAGGTTAGCATCTTCCCTCAAGATTGGAAATAGGGTCTGGGTTTTATCAGTTAAGGAAAGAAAATATTCCGCCTTTTCTAGAATTTCTCAGAATGAGAGAGAATCTGAATCAAAATGAGTCATGTGTTCAGCCTTCCTCCACATTTCCTTTAAAGCCCATTCAAGTAGAAAGCTCTTCCAGGAAAACAAGACCATCAGGAATTTCTTCATGTTTTCAAATGCTCATTATAATCCCTGAAATATTTACCCAGTGATCCTGAATGCTCTAAGAGCAGACGAGAGACTCACAAAGCGGCATAAAATCAAAAGGCAGTCTACAGAAACCTGGCAAAGGGTACAAGAGTCACAAAGAATGACAAACGAGTCTGCTATCTCAGACGAAACCAGTATAGTCTCGTAGACACAACGAACAGAAGCCAGGAGAAGCGAGCTCGGACACCACACATGGCTGGCGATCTTACATCGAGAGCCCTGACAACCACCCGACCACAAAAGCGGAGAGCGAGGGTGCAGTGATGCAAAGGCACAGGCATGCGAACGCCTGTAGGGCGAGGGGCAGCGCGCCGAGCGCCCGAAGAACAGAGCATTTACAGACAGCATGCTAGTGAGTACTGGGAGCTTCACCACCCACAGATTTATTCGTGTATTTTTAAATGCCCACCTGCCCCATCCCCTTGAATCCTAAAATAAACCACAACTGTCCCAGAACAAATGACTACTTCCTCCAAACAAGTGGTTGCTGGAAAGCTGTAGTCACATTTCAGTCAGAGACGCGGGGGAGAGAAATGCTCTCAGGAACTGGACATTCAGGACTCCACCCAGACTCAGAAATAATTGTAAGCTTCCACTTGGAAGTGCGGACATGCCAATCAGAGAGGGGAGATGCAAGCTGATTAAACCTTGATTTCATATAAATATTTTACTTCCCTAGCATGTACAAATCTCACGTTGACATTCTAAATACTATCATTCCACCAAACAAAGCTCAACACCGCGCCGCTTAAATCCCTTCTCCCTTATTACCCCACCGAGAGGCCCCCACTGCTATTTTTGAGTTTATTCTCGACCCTGACTCCTACCCCCCCCATCCCCCAGCTAGCGGCATCACAGCTTTCTGACCTGGGATGAGGTCCTGCACTTGGCCAGACACAATTCAAAGTGATCTTCGACGGCCATGAAGAGGTTCTGGAACGCCACGGCTGCCCGGTTGAGGAAGCGCTCCAGGAGAAGTTGCTATGGAAACAAAAGTTAGTACCTATAATAAATTCCAGACTCAGCAGCACAAGGTAACCTTGGATATTTCTCCTAAACTAAGAGACTGCTGATGTGGAAGAGGGGGGTAGAGAGAGGGAGCGAGCAAGCTCAAATGAGCAAGAGCCTGATACCCAATCCGCGAGAGCGCTGATGGGGGACCCAGGGGCCCCTCCTGCAAATGAGCCACCCCAATCAATGGGAACGACTCCCTTCCTCATGGGCACTGCTTCACAGCAGCAGTTTCTGCCATCTACACAGTCCCCATCTCAGCCCTCCCTTCCAGAGACTCGTGCACAGAGACTCCGATGCTCAGCATCCAGTAAGGGCACAGAGAAGGGGCCTGGAGTCGGCAGCCGCCGTCCGTACCTTGCTGGGCTGCAGGCAGCAGGACACGCAGTACTCGTAGGCGCCGCAGCAGCCGTGGGGCAAGCAGCCGTCACAGCGGTACTGCTTGGTGCCGGGGACGTTGACGTTACAGCAGCCGTTCACCAGCAAGTCCTTCCTTTCACAAATGTAGCCTGGAAGTCAGAGACTCACCTGAGGAGAAAGCCGGCAGGCCTCCCACCTCTCTACCAGGGCGAGCGCAAAGCAGCCATCCAAGTACTGCCCGCACAGCACACGCACAGCCAGGACGTGGCGTGTGGAGCACGCCAAGCACCAGAGGGCCAGGAGGCCGGCATAGCGCGGCCAGGGCTTGCTCTCTGCGGGTCGCCGTGGACAGGCACCGCGGGCTCCCGGGCGGGGAGCAGGCTACATGTTCTCATTTACCTAAAATCGCCTTCTGGTCTGCCGACACGTGTTTGATTTAATCCCCATGCCAAGTCATGCCTAACCAATGCAAGCCACTCTTTCATCTGTGACTGAAGAAAAATGCATTGTTTTCAAAAAATGAAAGAAAAATAGAAACAAACCAAGGCATTCATTCCTGAAAGTGAGAGCCAGCTAGATTTAAAAACCAACCAACCAACCCCCCAATCTTTACAGTATCTTTTAAATGCTTGCATTTCTTTAAGTGATTTGGAGGATTTTTCAAAAAGTAGCCACACTGAACCTTCATAAATTGATTTAAGCTGTTTTAAGTATACAGGCCAGGATTCAACTACCCCTCAGAATCCAGGAATGCAAGCTCTCTAATACCCAAAGGAGAAAAATCCTCATTTGCTCCACTCCCATCATCTGTAAACACACTGCCTCCAACCCAGTCAAACCTGTACTCAACTTAAAGGAAAGACTCTCCTTGTAAAAACTAATTTATTGTTCAGAGCTGCTAAACAGACATTTCTCTACAATCTTCTGGGAGTGGGACAGAAAAATGTAAGAATAAGTGCACAAGGGACACCACATGGCTCATGGGAAACTCCCAGGTGCACAAACGGGCCCACAGGTCCCTACCCCGGCCCACAGGTGCAGAGCAGTTGTTGCCAGCATCATTCCATTCCAAATGCCCCAGCTCCTTAATCCTCAGAGAATGAGACTTAGTGAAGTATAAGGTCGTTTTCAGAAACTACTCTGGAAAACAAAGTCTGTGCAAAAGCAGGAGACACCAGTAAAATAATAGAAGAGACGCAGAGGGCCCTCACTTAACACCTGGAAAACTGGGGCCTGGAAAGAACCAGACCCCAGTTACCTAAGAACTGGGTGCTTTGTGTTGTTGTTTTTAACTACATTCTGTCTTCTAAATTAAGAGACGACGCCTCAAATGCTATATGTTTCTGGGATTCTTTGTTAACTATTCTTACTCATTTTCTTCACAAGGATTATAAATAAACCAACAAAAACCCAGCATGTTTTTCAAAATTTGGTCAAAAATGATAACTACACTGCAATCTTATCACCTCTCTGTAGGGAAGACGTAAAATATAACGTAGTCTAAACTCTACTTGTTGAAATTATCTTTCTGCCCCTTTCTCTCTTCCGAATTGTAGGCCTACAGTAGGCCTGGGCCGCACTGGCCACGTTTCGCTCCCCCTCCCCCACCTTTCACTCCCCAGTGCTAACTGCCAGTATTTAGCCTTGAAACCACAACGCTTTCTGATTTCCAATTGAAAGAGAGCTCAAGATTTCTTCTTCTGCATCGTAAATCTACTCATGCCAATGTTGTTTCCAACAAGGAGTCCAGTAAGATCACAACCTCAGGGTGCGTCACGACTGACTGGGATATTAACTTCTAACCTTGAAAAAATTTGTCATTCTAATTGGTTGCCTTATTTAATAAGTGCTACCCTGGCAATATTCGTGGTACCATCTGCTTGCTAAAAAGTATAAATTCCTGCAAGTTTTCTTTATGAAATTGTTTCTTCTCACGGTCATGGAGGTACAATACAAACTATGGATCTGCGATTTTTATTAATCGATTCTTGGAACTTTTTAAGAAGTCTGAGAGTCTTTGTCTCACTTGAATTAATCAGAGGAAAATTATTCTTGTGTTAGCTACAGCAAAACAAAATGACTATCACTCGTAACCTAATTATTAACTATTAAAGTCAAAGCATAAGATTTCATGTTTTCTCACTGGGTGTCATAGAAACACAACAGTCTCTAAGAAAAAAAGGACGGAACTCCCAAGTTCAGTCCTGGCCCTAGGTCTGCCCGCTGACCAGCTATTTCATCTCATGGAAGTAAATTTCCTTTGCCAAACTTTGTTTAAAAAGCAAAACAAGGGGCCCCTGGGTGGCTCAGTCAGTTAAGCGTCTGCCTTCGGCTCAGGTCATGGTTCCAGGGTCCTGGGATCGAGCCCCACATCGGGCTCCCTGCTCAGCGGGAAGCCTGCTTCTCCCTCTCCCACTTCCCCTGCTTGTGTTCCCTCTCTCTCGCTGTCTCTCTCTCTGTCAAATAAATAAAATCTTTAAACAAAAGACAAGAGGCTATTTGCAATATTATTTGCTTTTTCAACACAATCTTAAAGACAGAGTTTGACACCGGCATCGCTGCTGGCTTGTAAGCACATTCTTGTGCAAAATTTTCCAGTTCTTCTACCTTAGGTGGGCGTTTTTCCTCTGATCCCTTCTCTCAATTCCAAGTAATCTCATCTGATCTGATGCTTCTGAGATCTTTTGGGGAAAGCTGTTTTTGTTTTTTTGCTGGGAATGGAAACTTTTTTTTGGAAAGGACAATAAATGCACTCTTGCTTCATTTCAACGACAGGATGTCGCATTTTGTTCAGTCACCGTGTATAGATGAATATTCTAATTCAAGGCTGCCCTGTGTCGATTCCAGTACTACCACACTTACAATCCATTCGTGCTGAGACTCTTTGAAATAGAGCAAAATTTACTCCTGCTCCTGCAAACAAACCAACCGGATTATTTGCAAATCACCAACTAAAAAAAGTAAAAACAATCTGCAAAACTATCCAGTAACTCTGAAAACTGTTTGGATAGTGGACATTAAGGGAAAGTGTTACTCTTTTGGTGTGATAATGGTATCCTGATCATGGTTTATAAAAGAATCCTTGCCATTGTAGGCGAGTTCTTTAGCCTCTTGGTGCCTGCCTTCACCTATAAAGTGACCAGAGCAATGCCTACGCTGTAAGACCATTACACAAACCAGCAAGATACTCAAGGAGAGGTTTTAGCCCCGTGCCCAGCACATAATTAAGAGCTCAACTGTGCATTAGTGGGAGTCCCTCTTCGGGAAGACAGGGCCAGCCTTCAAGTGGTGAGACCTCAATCAGCTAATCCAATCACCTCAACAGCACAGGAATCACCTTTCTTACAGACTAAAGGAGGCAACAAAACTCTGGGAGAAAGCTCCCAGACAGACAGGCTGCCATTTTCACTGTAAGTAACACATTTTGAATGTGTTTATCATTCAGGCACCTGGGTGGTTCAGTCAGTTAAGCGTCCAACTCTTGATTTTGGCTCAGGTCATGATCTCAGGGTCATGGGATCAAGCCCAGTGGGGAGTCTGCTTCTCTCCCTCTACCTCTGCTCATGCATGTACATGTGCTCTCTCTCTAAAATAAGTAAATAGGGCACCTGGGTGGCTCAGTCAGTTAAGCATCTCCCTTCGGATCAGGTCATGATCCCAAGGTCCTGGGATCGAACCCCACATCGGGCTCTCTGCTCAGTGAGGCGTCTGCTTCTCACTCTCCCCCTCCCTCTGCTTATGCTCTCTCTCTCAAATAAATAAAATCTTTAAAAAAATAAGTCAACATATAACAAGAAGAAAAATGAATGTGTTTATCATTCATGTGAGATCACCTAGTCAGTCAGTCAACAAACACATTTCCTAAGTGCCAGAACCGTGTAGATATTATGCAGGTCACCAAGGAGGAACACTGGCTACCCTGTAGACTTTACCACTAAGAGGAGAAGACAACATGGGCAAGATCTGAACATCGGGGGCCAGGAAGAGATGGGTAGGAAGTAGCCTAGAGGCTGGCACATGATCAAAATGCTGAAACCGTGCATTACAGGCACAAGGAGCTTTGGAGACAGAATTATCAGACCAAACTTCTCTTGACAGTGAGGGGAACCTAGAATGACAAGTAAGGTATGAAAGACAGAGATGTGAGAAATGCTGGAAATGGCACCGTATAAAACCACAGCAACAGACTCACACCGTAGCCCTTCACTGGCTGCAGAGGGGAGCCAGCCCTACCTAGCTCATCCGTGATGAGGTGCTTCCCTTGAATGGAGTTCCGGCACTGGTTGCCAGGCCGACTGCTGTTCCCCAGGTGAAACTGCACTTTCCACGGAATGGGCTGGTCGTGGTCTTGAACCTGGAGGAGATTCCGATCTCTCACTGCCCTTTCCTCCTATAAAGAGACCACCAATGGGAAGGTTAAAGTATCATTTCTTGCCTTCCCGCCAACTTCTCATAGAAACTATGTAATAGGACAGAAACAATGTAAGAAAGCTTGCAGGACAGGATCCGTCACATAAGCCAAGTCTGAGCCAAAGCCATAATATAAGATGCAAAATAAACCTGTAGGAAAATAATAAATTAAGGCTATGCTTCAAAACTGGCATACTTATATTAATGGCCTCTGGATTACATGCCTGTTGTAAATGTGTATGAAAGTGTTAATTTATTGCAAAACTTGGGCGGGGGAAAAAGTTTTAAAATTTTTCTTTCTGATAGTAAATCATTTAAAAATTTTTTTATAATAGGGGCACCTGGGTGGCTCTGTCATTAAGCATCTGCCTTTAGCTCAGGTCATGATCCCAGGGTCCTGGGATCGAGCCCCGCATCGGGCTCCCTGCTCCGCGGGAAGTCTGCTTCTCCCTCTCCCACTCCCCCTCCTTGTATTCCCTCTCTCACTGTCTCTCACTTCTGTCAAATAAATAAATAAAACCTTAAAAAAAATTTTTTTTTACAATGAAACAAACACATTGCCAAATATAATGTAAAATTTGAATACAGCTTTAAAATAGAAGAGGAAACTTCAAAGGAATTGCGCCATTGTCCTTTCAGACAATACCTAGACTTATCTGGAGCACAAGGTCCCTTTCATTTGCCATCATGAGTACTTCAGTGGTAAACTTAGGGGGAATACTGAAGTGGGAGGTTGGTTTTAGGGGAAAAAAGAAGCATGTCAACTTGCAAATTTCTCCTATGAAAAGACAGTGATTATGTTAACTCTTACAACATACCTTTCTTTTCATAAGACATCCTTCCAGCCAGCCCTTTACCTACACATGCAAAGGCCATGCTGCTCTAGAGGCAAGCACTTATGCCTTTTCTCCTAGACTCCAAGCTGCAGCCAAGCTTTCAAAACTGCTTTTCCTATACTATTAAAGGAACTAAGGGGAAGGTGCCTAAGTACCACAAAACAAGACAAGCATGCAACAGCTGTCTTGTGAATCCTTCAACCTGCTGTTGGAAAACAAAACAATTATACAAGACTCCCTCCCAAAGCCTTTTTATATACTTTAAACATTCTACCTTTTTAATAGATTTTGTGGCTTTTACCATTAAGAAGGACGTGTCACGTGTCACCAGCAAAAGGGACTAACCTTAAAGTTTGAGTGCAAAGGATATATACTTTACAACAATGAAACAGATCTTCATAGTTACTGAGATTTCTTTAGGAAAGCAACTTGGGAAGATCTACTAATATTTAAGATATACATATCCACTTTGACACAGCAAACACACTTTTGACCTTTTGCTATAGAAAGTACCAATGTGTAAGGATGTACCAGGATGTTTACTACAGCACTGTTTATATGGTAGGACAAACCTAGAAACCCAAGAGAGAAATGACTGAACAACACTGGTATAGCTATTGGTATTACAAAAATCCCAGATGTGAATGATACATATTTATCTCGAGTAGTTCTCAAACCTGGCTTGCACATTAAATTACCTAGGACTTTAAAACAGATTCTGATTTCTGAGCCCAACTTCAGACTGAGTAAAAATCTCTGTGGATGGGACCTGGGAATCAATATTGTTAAAGCACCTGAATGATTTTAACACACAGTCACTGTGTTAGACATTAGATGTCTACAATATATTAAGTGAAAAAAGCAAGTTACAAAAGAATGTGCACGTGACATCACACATTATAACAATTATAACATACACATATAGGTTTGTAAGAACTGAGATAAAAATATGGAAAGATATGCTACAGACTATTAACATGGAAGGGATAGAGGGGATTAGCAACATCTTTTGTCATCTTTGGAATATTTTCATTTTTAATTTAAAATAACAAAAACATGATTACCATTAACAAGAGAAGACACTGAGGGATCTACGCGAACTCTGTACTACCCTCGAAACTTTTCTCTAAATCTGTAATTCTCCCAAAATAAAAATTTTATTTAAAAAAAAGCATGATTACCAACATTAAAGACAAAAATTGCCCACAGTCCCATTGCTTAATTAAAGCTTTATCAATTTTTATATATTAACTTCTAACCTTCGACCCCAGCATTTAGACTACAAATTAGGATGCCCTGCATTCAGCTCTTGACACTAATTGGATGGTAAACCATATAAGTACCCACCTTATCTTGATAACAACATTTTCAAGGCTGTATAATAATCTATCATGTTGATGTGCCATAATTCATTAAACCACCCTCCACAGAACATTTGACCCATCCCATGTTTTTGTTATCATAGACAGCACTGCAATAAAAACAGGTCTGTTTATTCTCTTGAATGATTCATAGTAATAATTATTAGAAATAGTCCCTGCTATATAGTGCCAAATAACTTCCCCAAAGTTACATATGCCATTTGTAGTGTTACCAGCATTTACGTAACAATTACGTAACAATTTCACCACCACTGCACCAGTACTGGAGTGTGTTCTTTATTAAGTGTAAAACAGTTATACTTAATGACTTTATTTTCTATTCTGCCCTTCCCTTTTGTTTCATTTATAGGCAAGAACTGGCACTGGTAGAAACAGGATGGGTTATACAAAAACAACAGCTGTATTCCTTGGTTGGTGCAAGAAGAGGGGCTAAGTGCAGAAGCCTTGGGAATATGGGAAAAATCACTTAGGTGCACACTGCTTAACTACCTGTAAATTCATACTCCTCTGCTCTGCTGGGACTGTATCAGTTAAGTGCATAATCAAGCTAAGTTCAAACGAAACTGAGCTTCAAATGCTGCCCTAGATAAATTAATAGCCATAAAGACTGGCTGGTCAAAGTACACTGGATCTCACAACAAGGTTAAAAGTTCTCCTAACACTACTCTCAAGCTATCCTGTTATTCTTCCCAAAAGAAAACAAGAGTTCACAGACAAGTGCATCCCGGAAGGACCTCTTCCACATAACTATGCTCCCGGTCAACAGGAAGGCAATTCTTCTAGCACTTGAACTTTTTTTCAAGTTTTCAAACATGAATATCCAAGACCCTGCCAAAAGGATTGGGTAAGAGCTGTACAATCAAAAAAGATTGTACAAAGGATAGTGCAAGACATAGTGGCAAATGTAATGAACTAGCACATATTCGCTTTTCTGACGGTCCAGTCTTGCCAATGGTGTAGTGAAGGGGCACTGAGGGGATTCCTTCCATAGTTTTAAACCCTTTCCAAACTGACCTACCCTATTACGTTGTCTCAATTCTAGGCTTTTTATATATACACGTGCATGCATATGTGTGTATGCGCACGCATGTGTGTTCCCCCCCACAAAGGTATCAAGTCCTTACAATGCATTAAGGATATACAGACAAAGGCAGTCAGGCTCTCTATTCTCAAAGTGCCCCCAGAGCAGTCAATAAAGAAGTGTGCACAGAAATCACTGCAATCAACCACAACAGACGTACACATGCCATACAAACAAAAACAAGCAAAAAACAGGAGACCTTTCTTCAAAAATTATAAGGACCTAATGTTTTTATTACTAATATATGTTACTTAGCCTGATTTTAAAAGGGAGTACTTCAATAACCACCCTATTTTTCAGGAGTTACCATAAGGGTCAAATGAGATAAATGTCCCATGGTCGGTGAAATTAGGGGTCACTGTTCTCCTCTACCCCGGGGCAGTACTTGACAAACTTTCTGAAAAATATACATACCTTGGTGATCGGTAACAAAAACAACAAAAATCGATTAGCAACTCTCTTACGATTTGCTACACTTCAGAAGTATCTAACTTATACGCTTAGTCTACTGTAATTTACATAGTTACTTGAAAGCTATTTTTTTTTTAAAGATTTTTTTATTTATTTTGTAACAGACAGAGACAGCGAGAGAGGGAACACAAGCACGGGGAGTGGGAGAGGGAGAAGCAGGCTTCCCGACGAGCAGGGAGCCCGATGTGGGACTCGATCTCAGGACCCTGGGATCATGACCCGAGCCGAAGGCAGACGCCCAACGACTGAGCCACCCAGGCGCCCCTTGAAAGCTAAAGATATTAATATACTTTCAAGGAGTTATGCCAAGACTTTCAAGAACTGCTCCACTTGAACATGAGAACATTTATTTACATGAGAGGACCTCGAAGGACCCTCTGACTCCAAGACTGGGATTTCTTCCGTCTCAGCTCGAATGCCCCCAGGATTAGGTCCACCTTGCTGCTCTGTCGCCACATCTTGTTTTGTTTCCTTCCTATGGTAAATCAACATCTGAAATGATTTTGGTCACTTGCCATTTCTGCCCCCTTAATTCCCTGGCAGAATACGGGCCCTTGGAGTGAGACCTTATCTGCTTTGCCCCCACCCCTTGTATTCCACCACCTAGCAGACCGCACCTAGAGCACAGCTGGGGTTCACTAAACATTTGTTGGGTAAATGTGCCCAAGTCACTTGGAACCCAATCCTCTTTCCCAATGGCATCCCCACCATTGTCATTAATTTCTCCTGCACTCCCATCTCTACAATTTAAACTATCCCCCAAAGCAGTAATTAACATGAAAATGAAAGAAAAGAGGAATTCAAAGCAACAGAGGATGAACAGCTCGCTTCCAGGCCAACAGCTCCATCTGTTCCAGGAGTTCAGAGTTTCATTTGCTGAAGCACAAGAAGCAGTATGGTCCCATGACCATACTGAGCTTTACAACTTTTCACCGCCTCTTCTCAATGCAATCCCAACACACACATCCCAGCCCCATATATTCCGTACCACATCTCCGTCTCACAGAGAAAGAAACTGAGGGCAGGCAAAACGAGGCAAACCGGCCTCAAGTCGCACAGCTCAGGGGTGGCGGACGACCAGAACTGCGGCAGGGAGCAGAGCAAGAGGGGCAAACTCAAATGCACAGAGCACAGCATCAGCCAGAATGGGCTCCAAGTTGTGGCTCCCAAAGACCCTTTATCTTCCTTATACAGAGAATCTCCAATGTGGGTTTATGAGGATCATACTGGAAAATTAAAAAATAAATTCTTAAAATATTTACTTCAAATTATCTATTCAACTAAAAATAAAAACGAACCTATTATATATTAACAGGGTTTTTTTTTTTTTGTCTGTGAAAAAAACGTTCTTCAAAACAAAAAAATAAACTTGGTGAGAAAATGCTTTTACAATTCTGCAGATAAAGTCTGTCTGAATGGAAGACAGCAGGATTCTCCTATCTCCCTCTGCGGCTAATCTGTTGCAATACGTTGTTTCGGTTGAAGCATGTGAAGAAAATCTACCTCACAAAGATGTGTATTTGGAAATGGAAGGAATATTTTAATGGCTTTTTCAAATAATTACGGATAATCTTCTTTGGTACTACATCAAAACTTGACAAGTGTAGTTTCTTAAAAGTTCATTACAAATGGTGCAGGCACTTTGTAAAACAGTCTGGCAGTTCCTCAAAAAGTTAAACCGTGTGACCCATCAATTCCACCCCTAGGACCATACCCAAGAGAAATGAAAACGTATTTCCAAATAAAACCTTGTACACCAATGTTCACAGCAACTTTATAATAACCAGAAAATGAAAACAAGCCAAGCATCCACCAACTGATGAAAAGATAACAAAATGCAGCAGTTGGATACAATGGAATATTACCCACACATAAAAATGAAGTACTACTACAGGGCGCCTGGGTGGCCCAGTCGTTAAGCGTCTGCCTTCAGCTCAGGTCATGATCCCAGGGTCCTGGGACTGAGCCCTGCATCGGGCTCCCTGCTCAATGGGCAGCCTGCTTCTCCCTCTCCACCACTTGTGCTCTCTTACACACACACACACACACACACACACTTCCTCTCTCAAATAAATGAATAAAATCTTAAAAAAAAAAAAATGAAGCACTACTATATGCTACAAAGAACTGAACGAAGAAGAAGAGTACATGATGTTGTAGGATTCCTTTATATGAAATGCCCAAAACAGCAAATCCACAGAGACAGGAAGCTAACTAGTGGCTGCCAGGAGTTGATGGGCAGGGATAGGTTACAGCTGAAGTGTTTCTTAGTGTTTACTGGGCTGTGTGAAGGATCAGACCCAGAGAAATTTGCCAACAGTTTTAGGCGAATCACAATCATCCCTACCCTCATGATCATAGATCACCGGTTTCTAAAAAAGACACACTGTAATTTAAAAATAAATACACAAGGTGCATGATAGTACTTAAAAGATGGTCGTAGGGAAGGTCACAGAGTAGACAGCATCTGACATAAAAAAGTAGCTGGAGAAGAAAAGTCATCCCAATTAAAAAGACTCACGACTCACGTGTTTGTTCAAACCATACTTGAGTGTCCATTAAGTGCCTGGCAGTATTCAAGGGGGTGAGATTCTATGAATAATACAGACAAGGTTCCTGTTCTCAAGAAAATTACCGTCTAGAAGGGAGAGAGAGGAAAGACAGATAAACAAGTTTATGAACAAGAAATGTTCAGTTAGTGATTCCTACTACAAAGAAAATGAAACAGGTCTATGGGCAAGGAACCTTAATTTAGATTGTATCACCCAGTGTGGCCTGAGGCAGTTAACAGTTAGCCTGGCCTGAAGGGACAAAAAAGACTCACCATGCAATGATCCTGGAATGGATTCTGGAGTTTTATCTGAGTGCAACAGAAAGCCAAAGAAATTATACTTAGGGGAGAACTGTGATTTTTTTTTTTCTTCCAGATTATCACCCCTATTACTGATAGGTAGAGAAGAGACTGTTGGATAAGAAAGGAAGCAGAGACCTGGGGCACCTGGGTAGCTCAGCTGGTTGAGCATCAGACTCTTGGTATCGGCTCAGGTCATGATCTCAGGGTCATGGGATCGAACTCTGCCTTGGGCTCCATGCTCGGCACGGAGTCAGCTTCAGATTCTCTCTCTCCCTCTGTTCCTCCTCTCTCTCTCCCCCTCTCAAATGAAATAAATCTTAAAGAAAAAAAAAAGAAAAGAAAAGAAAGGAAGCAAAGCCCTGCTGGTGGGCTACTTACTGCAGCAGTCCAGACACGGTAGCTTGACCTAGAGTGGCACCAGTGACAATCAGGAGAAAGAAACAAAATTAGGATACACTGTGGAGGCAGGGGCAATGTTTTGGATGTGGGGAGTGAGAAAAAGAAGGAAGTATCTGTGGCTTGACTACCTGGTGAACAGTAATGCCACTTAGTGAGCCTGGGAAGACTGAAGAGGAAGTGTTGATGGTGGAGAATCAAGAGTTCTGTTTTGGGGCGCCTGGGTGGCTCAGTTGGTTAAGCGACTGCCTTCGGCTCAGGTCATGATCCTGGAGTCCTGGGATGGAGTCCCGCATCAGACTCCCTGCTCAGCAGGGAGTCTGCTTCTCCCTCTGACCCTCCCCCCTCTCATGCTCTCTCTATCTCATTCTCTCTGTCAAATAAATAAATAAATCTTTAGGAGAAAAAAAAAAAAAAGAGTTCTGTTTTGGCCAAGAATGAGAAGCCTATGACACATTCAAAAGATGGCAAGTAACCAACCACATAGAAGAATTGGGGAGTTTTCTGGATAGTATTTTCTATCCAGAAAATACCCAAACAAATTTGGGTATTAAGAGCATAGAGCTGGAATTAAACAATGGTCCCAGAGATTACCTGGGTCAGGTAGGGAAGAATGTTGAGATTTGAGTCCTGACTCACTGTAACACTCAGAGGTCTGCCAGACAGAGAAGGAAAAGCACGTGACCACAAGGTGGCTGTGAGGTTGCAGAAAACACAAGTTCCAGAAGCACTTAGTTCTTGAATGTCACCAACACATCCCAGTCAATAAAGAGGCTCACAACACTACTACACCCTCTCTGTTTGCCTAAGGTAAGAGGTGGGATACAGTTCCCTATGCTCCCTTTACGCAGCTCCCCCACCGATTCTATTAAACTAGGGTGACCACACAGTTTATTTTACATTCATTAATATATTTTATTTACGAGCTTGACCCTTGAGAGCATCAGAGCAATCAGACATCAGAGGAACAGCATAAACCAGTATTGTACCTGATACACTCCTAGGTATGCTCTCAACCGTTCTAAAAACCCAAACGCTCAAACTGGACTCATAAACGTCCAATGCTTTGGTCGCATTTCCCACCAAACCACCCTGCCATTTTCTCCCAGAAATTATCACACAGAAGAAAAACGAAGGGGATGGGGAGGTGAGAAGGAAATTCCATCCAAACAAGTTATGCACAGAAAGGGTACCTCATGGTACCCTGAGTCTCCCAGGTGGACCACTGAGCCCCCAAAGGAAACGCAGGCCAGGTACGCCAGCGCTGGCCTCGCAGCTTGGCTACTTACCACCTCCGCCTCTCCGAGTCTGTTTCCCCCGCTGCAATCTGGGGACACCCGTCCCCCAGGACTGCGGGGAGGAAGAAGCAAGAAACACACGCCCCCTTTCAGCCCTGGACCCGGCAGGAAGAAGGCACACAGACAGCAGTAAGGGTAATAACCACAGTCAGGGGCCCACAGACCTGGGTTCCAGTTCCACCTGTGCCCCTGGCCTAGCAGCGCCTTCCCGCCCCGGCGCCAACGAAACGAGCAGGTCCCTTCGCCCGTCCTCGGTCCGGCGCACCGGACCCTCGGACACACTGGCAGCGCAGCTGCACGGGTGGCTCCCCCCACCCCAGGGGGAAGCCAGGCGGCCGGGAGAGCTAAGGCGGGAGGGCGGCGGGCAACCACTGACCTGCTTGAAGGTGCTGCTGAGGAAGTAGACGAGCGACAGCCCGAAGACCAGAGCGAGCACCCACCTCTTCCGGAGGAGCCGGCGCCACACCATGGCCGCTAGGTTCACCATGCCGGGGCGGACGCGGGGCGCGGCGGCCGGGGCGCGGAGCAGGGAAGGCCCGGGGCCCGGGCGGCATGGCCCCTACGCGGCCGGCAGCCCCATTCCTCGCGTCGGCCGCCGGCCCCACGGCCTCGGGCCCAGCCAGCTCCCGGCAGCCACCCTGCGCCGCCCCACGTGACCCCGCTCCACGCCCCGCCTCCGCTCCGCTCGCGTCGCCCACCGGCCTCGCTCGGCTCCTCCCCATTGGTCCCTGAGAAGCGGCGGCCTCCTATTGGCTGAATCTCGAAAAGGGGCGGGCAATCGCGTGCGCACAGCAGGAGTAGCAGCGCCGGGGTCTTAGCGCCGGGCCAATGCGGCCTAAGAGAGAACCCCACGAGAGGCCGGAAGCACTCGGAAGTCACGTGCTCCCCCGGCCTCGAGAGTGATTGGCTTGGAAGGACGTGAATGATGCTGCTGTGATTGCTGAATTGTCTGGGCAGGTAAAAAGAGAATGCGTTTTTTTCCTCCGGGGACAGTCCATGTCGTTTCCTGTCCTTGCAGAACTAGGGCGTTTTGTGCTGAACGTTGGTTGCAGGAAGGAGATATGCTCGAGGCTTTGTTCCTCAAGTGCACCTGCGGGCTTCCAGTGCGTGGAACGCAGGAGATGCTCTCGCGTGCATTTCGGTGCATTCCTGTAACGGCCTGGGGGCGCAACTTAAAACAAAGCATGCACTGAAAAATCTCAGGGTAATTCTTCAGAGGGATGTAGTACAATGAATGGAGCAGAGGGTTAAGAGGCGTTTCATTCAGTCATTCAGATGCGTTCCACGTGCAAAATTTTATTCCAGAATTCAATATTGGAATAATTATGTACGGCCTGCTTCCAAGAGTGCATCTGAAGCCCCCTGAAAATGAGCATCTGAAAGTAGAATCTTGGGCATGTGATTTAGGAGGCTGTGTCAAATTCGGGATTTGTATTTTGGGGATGCTGTATTTTATTTTCCCCAAGGATTTGCAAGTGATGGGGAATCACTGGGAGGGGCCATTAAGGTGACATTGCATGTTCTTGAAAAATATTTACATAACGAGCTTTTCTTCATATGTGAAGATAGTGCTACTGACCTGTTTCTTAGCTGATTTTCCAAAAGAGAAGAGAGGGTTAGCCAGTGAACTGTCTCTAATCAGTGGTCCTAGTAACACCAATGCTGTCCTTTGAAGAAGGTGGTCATTCAACAACTGATTATGATGTCCTCGACTAAAAGATACCATCTTTGGTCCTGATACAAAAAAAAAAATAAAAAAAGGCTAAACCTATTCATGGAAAGTCTATGGCTTTTATTTTTCTAGGGTGAAAAGTCAGGGAGGGAGAAAGGGATATACAAAAAGGTAACTGAAATCCATAATAAATATTGAATAAACATTTGAGTATTTATTTGTTGAATGCAAGTCTGTGCTAGGCAGTTCTGGATGCTGAGGTACAGGGGTGAGCCAGACATAGGATCCCTGCTTTTGTGGCATTTGCATTCTAATGGGGGACAGATCATAAATAAGCAAACATATAAGTGAATAAGTTCTATTAAAGAAGATAAAACAGGGCAACATATGGTGAGTCAGGAGGATGAGAGGAGAAGGCTTCTGGGAGGAGGTGACCTTTGACCTGAGGGAGCTAGACAGAAGGAAAAGCATTGAAGGAACAGAGAACGGCAAGTACAAAGGCCCTGAGGCAGGGACAGGCCAGCCTGTTTGAGAAACAAAGGCCAGTGTGGCTGGTGGGGAGGGGTTAAAGGAAGAGTAGAGGGAAATGAGATTGGAAACAGGTGAAGCTGCATCAGGAAGAACCTGTAGGCCATGAACAGAGTTTGGATTCTATTCTGGTTGCAATGGAAAGCCATTAGAGGGCCTCACACATATTTTCTGTATTCCCCAATCAGGACTCAGTTTGACAACAGGATAAAATTTGTTAATATAACATCCTTAGGAGTCCTAAAGAGGGATCAGTGAGAGGCTAACCAGAGATAGGGAGCAGACAGAACCATATGCTTAGAGCTACCCGTGATGCCCTAAGACATTCTCAGGTTCAAGCCATCCCACAGACTGTTCCCTTAAATGTTCTGTTCCCTCCAGGGTTTGGAGTCTGGTAAGCTCTGGTGACCTGTGCATCCTTCTGGAGGAGGTGGAGGGAGAGGCCTGCTTTCTCTGGACTCTAGCGGTCACAACCCCATCAGAGCCCTGAAGGCCCACCTCAGGCGTCATCGACATGGAGTTCTGAAGTCCATGTGGCTCCTCACAGTGAACCAGGTGATGTGTCTCCATGAGAATTCACATCCTTATTATCACCGTATTTAATGTGAGGGGTGGAAGGTAGCTTTGGGTTTCAGTCACACCACACCACCAACCCCCCAATTTAACAGATGGGGAATCTGAGGCCACAGAGAGGTTGCTGATTTGTCCAAGGGTGCTCCTAACAGCACATTAGGAGCAGCATCAGTTCCGAAGCTATGTCTCGTTCTCCCATCCTCCAGCACCTCCTTGCTCCACATTTCAGTGCTGCCTCTCACATAAGGACTTCTTCCTCCGCTTCTGGGTCTCAACATCCTCATCTGCAAAATGGGGTGATAACACTTTCCTCCCAGGGATTGAATGTTGAATTAAGACTTGGATGACCTAACGGATGCAAGCAGGGTCTGCAGAATGTCAGAGAACTCTAGGGATGTGAGGTAGGAGTAATAATACCTGTTTACAGTTGCTTTGGCAATCCGACCTGCAATGGGAATGTTGAGAAACTCTAGCTCATGCCATGTGTTAACTTTCAGGTCTTAAGGAAAATGCAGAGACGCCACAGCAGTAACACGGATAACGGTCCACCTGAAAGGTAGGTAGGACTTCTGGTTTCGTTCCGTCTGGAGGCTCTGGGCTTCAGATGGTCTGGGGCAATCCAAATCTCGATTGAATAATACCTGCCTTTCGGGGTTACTTGTGAGATAAGCAAAGGAGATCTAGTTGGAAACTGCTTTGCCCAGTGATGGCATATACTTCTCAATACAGCAGCTTGCTCTTGCTTTTAGGGTAATCCCCAAAGCCCGTGGGACAGGCGATCCACTTGACTCATTGCATCAATGATCGTTCCCACAGATTTTAACTTACAGAGGTGAGTGAGTGAGGATATAGAGAGGCTAACGGCCCTGGGAAAAGATTCTGGTTCCTTACATTTCCCAAGAGAGTGGGGCATGCCTTCCCAGAAAGGGCCACAGGGGGAAGCACCAGTGTCAGTTGGGAGGCAGAAAGAAGCAAGGAGTAAGCACAGGCCACAGCTTTTATTAGCAGGTGCCAAATAGACAAATAGAAAAAAAATCTCAGGGGCGCCTGGGTGGCTCAGTCCGTTAAGCGACTGCCTTTGGCTCAGGTCATGATCCTGGGGTCTGGGTATCGAGCCCCACATCCAGCTCCCTGCTCAGCGGAGAGCCTGTTTCTCCCTCTCCATCTGCCTGCCATTCTGCCTACTTGTGCTCTCTCTTTCTCTCTCTGTCAAATAAATAAATAAAATCTTTAAAAAAAAAAAAAGAAAAAATCTCAGAAAACACTCATGAGCTAGCATTATTGTCTAGTGAAGTCCAAGAGAGTCCACACCATGGAGATGTGTTCTCACGTTGTGACACTCTCCACCTGTGCTGCACATACATCCCAGGAGCAGGCAGCTGAGCTCTGCCTTCACATCCCATGCCGGGTCCCCTGTGAGCCCAAGGTTGACGACAAGGTCACAGTGTGTCTACCAGTCCCATTAAGACTGAGTTTTGCATCAGCCCTGCCTGTTCTACAAGGAAGAGCACTGGCCTTAAGTCAGATGACCCTTAGCCAAAATCCCAGCTTAGCCATTTCCCACCTGTGGTGCCTTTGGTGAGCGACTCCACCCCTGGATCTCAGTTTCTCGCCCCCCCCACCCCGCAATAAAAGCCAGATAATAAAACTCAGGGTTGTTGATGAATGAGCGAATGAGCGTGAAAATGCACAAACAGCATCTGGCATATAATAAGCATGCCTCTTGGAGCTTCTCTAGCCTCTGAAGACGGAATCGCTGTCTGCCCTTGAGTGAACTGTGAGGTCTTTGGGGGCAGAGACCGCAGCGGGAAAATAATGGCCACCGTGTATGGTGTGCTTACCCTGCGCCACCCTCACATTAGCCTGATGAGGTCGGGACTATTTTTACCACTATTTTCACAGTTGAGGAAAATGAGCTCAGAGAAGGAAAGTAAGTTACTTGAAGTCACACAGCCAGGAAGCAGCAGGCTGAGATTCAGGCCCCAGCCCATCACTCCTGCCCCCCTATAGTCCATGCTTTGTGGCACCGCGTTATGATTACATCCTATCTGGGTGGATCCACTTCTCCTCCTGGGCTGCCTCACATTCTAGCCCTGAAATGGTTAAGTCGGAAACACAGTCTCAGTCCTCCAAGGAATATTCTTTCCCATTTAGGCTGAAATCTCAGCTGGATACTGAGGAGGGGCCCGGGGAAGGGAGGCAAGCTATAAAAAGCCCCTTGGTGGGTTGAGTCTTCCCCTGGTTGTTCTAGAGGCCCCCTGAGCCCAGTAAACTCCATGCTGGTGAGCTCAGGGGGCCAGGAGGGCTTTCTAGGGCCCAATGGTGGAGAGAGGCTGGCCCCTCTGTGGGTCAGCGTGGGCACCTGCCAGAACTCCTGCTTTCTGAGCTCAGTTTCTTGAAGTGCAGAAAAAGCTCACGGCCCCCTGAGGGTCATAGCCATGGTGTCTGCTGTTGTTGTTGTTGTTATTAATATTATTTTTATTGTTATCCCAAGCCCAAGGGAGTAAGACCATACATCTCCTGGGTTTGGGGAGCCAGCAGGGATAGGCCATGGGGTGGGAGAGTGGGTAGCCATCTCCAAGTTCCCTCCCTTGCACCAGGTTTGTGATCATTTCCTCCCAGGTCAAGTTTATGGAGCTAGAGAAGCCAACCCTGAGATTTCTCCAGGCCAGCATGTCCCCTGCTGGGTTTTACAAGTGTCCTCTAAGATGGTAATAGGTTTTCCACAGAATAAAGGAATCCCATGGTCAAATAAGGTTGGGAAACACTTAAGTTTCAACAAAATTAGTTTTTTCTTCAGTTGCAGGCCTTCTCAGAGCTTTTAGTATGCTCTTTCATTCATTCTTTCAAACAGTATTTATTGACCATGCTGTGTGTGCCTGGTGCATTGTGCTGGGCAGGAGAGAGACAGTAGGAATAAACAGTCATGATCTTTGACCTCTTGGAGCAGGGCCCAGCCTGAAGTGCTGTTCTCGGTGCTGACTGAACATTAGAATCACCTGGAGGGCTCTCACGAACTGGAGATGTCAAGGCCCACCACCAAAGATTTTGATTCAGTTGGTTAACACTAGGTCTTAGGCACCTGTATTTTTCAGAAGCTCCCCTGAGTGCTTATAATGTGCCGCCACAGTTGAGAGCCAGAGGTAGGCAGTGAAATGACACTTGGGATCACTCCCATGCAGTGGGTTAGGGTATAGTGAAAACAAGAAACAAGGACACTGTCATTGTCTGGGAGGTAGGAAGGACACCACCAAGGAAGAGAGATTTTACCTGCAATCTGATGGATGAGCATAGGTGACCCAGGTGGGATGGGCAGGAGGTGGGAAGACATCCCGGTGTCTCTGCAAAGGCCCTGCAGTAGGAAGCCCTTGGGCAGTGAGAACAAGGCACATGGTGACATTGGAGTTTGGAGCCAGAGCGTCCAGGGCATCTGACAGTTTTGTCTCTCTGAGCCTCAGTTTCTTTATCCGTAAAATGGGAATGATATTCATCCCTATGGATAGTGGTTATCTGAACCTGCAGGAGGGAGTTTAGAATGGGAAGCCCTTTTAGTGGGACAGTGAAATAGTCAAATATGTGTTTTTTTAAAATGCATCCTGGTCTCCCAAATGGACAGTAGATTATACAAAGTCTAGGATGATGTGCCTCGATGAAAGCTAGCACACGTTTACTGAGTACCTACTGCATGCCCCGGGTTGTGGGGTCCACAGAGGATGACTGGAACTCAGCTCTCACATTCAGTAAGGTCGTGACATACTTTAAGTACCACAGGGGTCTGGGAGGTGCCTTGGGGGCAAGCGAGGGGAGAGAGGCTCTTTGCTCCTCACCCTGACACCTGCACATCTAGCAAACCAGCTCTACTTGTCTCTGTTGGGCAGAATGAGTTTCCACATCATGCTCTCATTTGAAAAGAAGGCAAGCCCAAGAGAGACGACCTCCAGACCTCCTGGGCATGGTGCTCATGACAGAGTATCCCCGGTTCAGGGCTCTCCAGTCTTGAAGGGGTAACTCTGGGCTCTCTGCACCTCCAGCAATGGCTCTCAGAGAGCCACAGAATCCTTTGCCAGGTGCCAGTACAGGAAGCTGTGCTCGGAACTAGAGAAGGCAGTTGGCCCTGGAGGTCTCTCCAGAGGGATCCCATGTATTGAGCACCTGCTCTGTGCTGGGTACACCGAAAAGGCTGTTGTAAATTCGATCCCACAGGAATTCTATATATGAATGGTGTTTCTACCATCTTCAGGTGAGAAAAGTGAGTGCCGGATTGCCAAGGCCCCTAGGAAGCGTGGAGCTGGGGTTTGAACGTGGGCTCTTCTGTTGAGTCTTCTTGATATTACTTGATATTACCTCCAAATACCAGCTGTGACCAAGGGTGGGCCCTCTTGGAAACTAGGAGTCATTGAAAATTACAGGGCCAGGGGTCCCTGGGTTCCTGAGGTTATTCTAGAATCATAGAATCTGTGCTGGCTTTTCAGTAGTGAAGAAAACAGGCTCTGGAGTTAGTTGAATCTCTCCTGCCCTGTCCCTTCCTGGCTATGTGACTCGGGACGTGTTACTTTCTGTGTGCTCAGTTTCTTGATCTGTAAGATGGGGGTAATATTGGTACCTAACTCACAGGGTTGATAGGAGGGTATCATGATTTAATCAACAGGAAGCACTTAGAAAACTATCTGGCACACGGTAAATTTTCCATGAAGATTATGACCCTATTGCTGGTACTATCTGTCTCAGTTTGCCAGGGCTTCTGTGACAAGATACCGCACGCTGGGTGGCTTAAATGTTAGCGGTTTATTGGGTTACTATTCTGGAGGCTGGAAGTCCAAGATCAAGGTGTGGGCAGGGTCGGTTTCTTCTGAAACCTTTCTCCTTGGTTTGTGGATGGCCTCCTCCCTTCCCTGTGTCCTCACTGGCCTTCTGTGTGTGTCCATGTCCTAATCTCCTCTTATAAAGACACTAGTCATATTGGATTAGGACCCACCCTAGTGGCGTCATTTTAACTTAATCACCCACTGCAAAGACCCCGTCTTCAAGTGCAGTCACTTTTTGAGGTCCGGGGGTTAGGGCTTCAACAAAGGAATGGGGAGAGGGGGGAAAACAATTCGGCCTGCAACAATATTGGTACTGTTATTTGCCCCCCATCCTCCGTCTTTCTCTCCCAGCCCTGACTTGGTGGGGCTCTCTTTTCCCTCCTGGCCTAGAAATCGCAGCCAAGCGCTCAGCTCTGAGGCGAGCGTGGATGAAGGCGGTGTCTTTGAGAGTCTGAAGGCAGAGTCGGCCTCCCCACCTGCGCTCTTCTCTGGTCTCCCCGGCCTCCCAGCGGGCAGCCTGCCCGCCACCCCGTTCCCGTCCAGCCTGGTGCTGGGGGCATCGGCCGGAGGCGGGGACGTGTTCATCCAGATGCCTGCGTCCAGGGAGGAGGGCGGGGGCCGGGGCGAGGGGGGCGCCTACCACCACCGCCAGCCCCACCACCACTTCCACCACAGCGGCCACCGCGGGAGCTCACTGCTGCAGCACGTGGGTGGGGACCACCGCACCCACTCGGACGAGGGGGGTGACGAGCAGCCGGGGACACCCGCCCCTGCCCTGTCTGAGCTGAAGGCCGTGGTCTGCTGGCTCCAGAAAGGCCTGCCCTTCATCCTGATCCTCCTGGCCAAAGTGTGCTTCCAGCACAAGCTCGGTGAGTCTGGGGGTTCGCGGGTGTGGCAGCTTGGAGCTTCACCTGCCGGGTTGGGGCCCCTTCATCCCAAGGGCCAGGGCAGGGTTGTAGAGGCCTTCATGGTGCCCAGTGCTTAAGAGTATGGGATTCCGAGTCAGACCTGGGATGCGATCCTGCTCGGCCAGCTGTGTGACCTAGGACAAGTCACTCACCTTCTCTGAGCCTGTGTCGTCCTCTATCCAGTGGGGGTTGTCGTTTGTCCTGCAGAAACTTCCCCTGCTGCTCGGTTGGCGTAAAGGAATAGAGGGTAGTGACTTTTTAATGTTGCTCATGGTGCCTCGTAAGCTCGGGCCAGGCCCAAGGAGCCTGAGAGGACTGTGGCGGACCTCTTCTGTCCCACAGGCATTGCTGTGTGCATCGGGATGGCTAGCACCTTTGCCTATGCCAACTCCACGCTGCGAGAACAGGTCTCTCTGAAGGTGAGTCACCCGGCGAGTTGGTCTCCTAGGCGCCTGTCGTGCGTGACCACAAACTCAGTGGCTTAAAACAGTACAGATTTACTCCCTGATAGTTCTGTGGATCAGGAGTCTGAAGTGGATCTCTCCAGGTGAAGATCGGCTGTTAATGCGACTGTTCTTTCGGGAGGCTTCAGAGGAGATCCCCTTGCCTTGCCTTTCCCAGGTTCTAGAGGTCACCCACATTCTTTGGCTCGTGGCCCCTTTTCCACCTCCTCTGAGCCCTCAATGCCGCGCCTCAATGCCCACCTGTCTGTCTGTAGTCACATCTCCTTGGGAATGCTCCCCTCCGTGCCCTCTTCTGTTTTTAGGGACTCTTGCGATTACATCAGGCCCAGCTAGAAAATCCAGGCGTCTCCCCATCTCAAGGTTAGCTGAGTAGCCATCTAAATTCTGCTAACATAGGGGCGCCCGGGTGGCTCAGTCGGTTAAGCGTCTGCCTTCGGCTCAGGTCATGATCCCAGGGTCCTGGGATCGAGCCCCGCATCGGGCTCCCTGCTCCGCGGGGAGCCTGCTTCTCCCTCTGCCTCTCTCTCTCTCTCTCTGTCTCTCATGCATAAATAAATAAAATCTTTAAAAATAAACAAATAAATAAATTCCGCTAACACAGCCACAGGTGACAGGGATTAGGATGGGGACGTCTCTGGGAGGCCTGCCTCTCCTGGACAGAGATCCCCGGATGTGCCATCCTTCTCCCACACCCTCCCGACTGCAGCGTCTCCCCCACATGCCCACAGCACCCTTATCTGCCCGGCCACTCTCACGGTTGAGGCCAGCCCACTGGCGCTGCTGGTTCACCAGCTTCACCGTCGTCATCCTGAGTTCCCGTGTAACCTCCGTGCGGTGCTAACCACGCCACGCACAGAGCTGGGTCGATGGCACAGTTCATCTTGCAGATTTGTCCCACCCGCCCTGGAGGGAGGCAGAATCATTCTTAGCTCATTTTCCCAATAAGGAAACGGTGGCTCAGAGACACTGAGTGCCTTGTGTATGAGGTCACACAGTCCATGAAAGTGGTGGTGTCGGGCGGTGAAGCTCTGCACAGGTAAGTATTTGATTTCAACGGGGGGTGAACACAGCCCCTCCAGCCACCTGCACACAGGCCCTGGGATAGGTTACCTTGGTGATCTCAGTCCCCAGTGCTGCCCTGAAAAATGAACCATTCGTACCAACTTCATACACGCATAGAGGGGGTCAGATGAGACAGTGCTTAAGGAGGCGTTTAGCACAGGGCCTGGCGTATAGGAAGCATTTAATTGAGCTACTTTTAATAAGCCTATGCCTTCCACTGTGCATGTGATCGCCTAACAACCACCATCCTCTCTGGTCCTTCTCTCCATCGTTCTCTGGGGCTTTCTTAAAAGCATCTGGGCCTCTGTGAGGCACAGAAGGCGGCTCAGTCTCCATTTGACAGATGAGCACGTTGAGATTCAGAGCTGGGCATGGACCAGAGGTTCTTCTTGACCCTTGGTCTCATCTTCTTTATGCAAACTCCTTTCTGCTGTTATTAGAACAGCAGGTTGATCAACACCATAGTGGATACTTTTGGGGGCTCGCTCTCAAATGCAGAACATCTAAATATTGCCTTGGCTTAAATTTTAGGGGTCAGAAGATGCCTATATCCGTGGATAGGTGTTCTAGGTAGGGATCCTTGAATCCTATGAAGACACAGCTGATGTATTGTCTGTCCATACACATTTTCTGTGAAAGAGATTCTGCATGACCCTTAGTAAGTTTAGAAATATCAACTTACTGCTGGAGAACTCTCCCCTTTTGTCCTTCAGAGTTTGGCTTCTCAGGGCATTGCTATTTCTCCCTGTATTCCACCTCTGGTTTGGATTTACAGGGGGATTAAACTGGAATCCATTATTTATTGGAGTAAGAAGGGCTGCTGAGTAGATTATTCGCAGTGATAAGAGCAGTTGGTTGGTTGGAGGTGGTTTCTAGGGTCATTAACCTTGACCACTCCTGGAATAATGGGTGGATGGAGATGCATTTATTTTGTCTACTCTATGGAAATGTGCTCTGTAACCATGCACAGGGCACTGAGCTATGTCTAGAGACAGTGGAGTATTTACCAAAACCACAGGCAAGGTTACACTGAGAAGGTTATGACCTCATCTTATTCCAGCAATGCAGCTGCCCTGATCCAGGAAAAGATGAGCTTTTGGGAATCAGCAGCACAGGGGTCTGTGTGTGTCTCCCAGACTACATAGGCAGGAGCACACCCTGCCCCGCGCCTCCTCTAGAAATTCCTTGGGATGGCTCTCAGGCTGAGAAGCTGCTGGGAAACAGGAAACCAAGAAGGTTTTCCAGCTTGGCTTCCTGGGGACTAAGCAGAAATGAGGCTGGAGAAGGAAATAGGGATGGTTTGGGGAAAGACTTTGCTGGCCATGTGTGTGAGCTTGAATTGAACACTATAACCATGGCCCTGGGTTGAACGGTCAGGCCAGGATAGTGGCCCCGCGGTCCAGGCTAGAAAAAGGGAGAGCAGAATTTGTCAAGCTGTGGATTTGAATCGACTGCTGTGTTGGAAAATCTGGATCCTAGATCCTGCCATTTAGTGAGTCCGAAACATGAGCCGAAACCAGGCTGAGAGTTTACATTTATGAATTTTCCTTCATCCTTAGCAAAACTCCCATTTTCAAATGAGGGCACTGAGGCTTAACACACATGGCCTTGAGCAAGAGCTGCTTCCCTGCTCTGTGCGTCCAGTCCTTACAGGAAATGTGAACCAACATTGACTGCATGTACATCAGTTCTCACAACTCTGTAATGGAGTCACAGTATGTACCCATTTTACAGATGAGGAGAGGGAAACGCAGAGCGTTTCAGTAACTTGCTCAGCCCTGCGGCTACAGATCAAGGATTTGAACCCAGGCCGCCTGGCTCCAGAATCCTTGCTACCCGTAGAGCCTTCCTGCTTTTTCACATACCAGGTTCCACATTTCTGTCACCTTCTCTGGGGCCACCGCTTGGGTCCCAGTGGGGTGGGAAGATGCCGGTGCCCTTCCCGTCACCCTCAGCCCTGCTTCTTCCAAACCTCTGAGAAAGGGAGAGGTGGCCACTTGTCAGAGAACATTCTGGAATGTTTTGCAATGTGCACCTCTGGCATTGCAGCATCCCTACAAGTCTCTTGCTTTGTCTCTAGGAGAAGAGGTCGGTGCTGGTCATTTTGTGGATCTTGGCCTTTCTGGCGGGGAACACCCTATATGTGCTCTATACATTCAGTTCCCAACAGCTGTACAACAGGTGAGCAAGGGGGGAGGTCTGACCCCTGGTGGGAAAGCGGAGGGTACTTTGCTGGGCTTGGGACACACAGCTGCTTCACTTGAGAATGATGCAGTGGCTCTGTGTCATGTAAATTTTCGATTCCACCCTCTTGTATATATGCATGCTGGAGCAAGAGTTCTCTAATAGAAACACACCGCAAGCCACATGTGTGATTTACATTTGCCAGTAACCACATAGTGGGCAGGTGATTGAGGGTTGGCTGGTGAGGGCCTGGAGGACTAGGCTGAAACTCCAGCCAAGCTTCCAAATCATGGATGTCTCTTTTAAAAATGGACCTTGAGGAATGGGCAGTTTCTCCACTTTTTGGGACCACTCCATAAAAGCCCATTTGGGGAGTTAGTTCTAAGGCATCAAGACACATCACACACACTGGCCCAGAATATCAAGGTCCTGGTGGACGGAGGGTGGAGGAGGTAGCATTTCCCAGAAACTTGGATGAATTTCCAGCTCATGCCATTCTCTGGGCATGATCACATTCATAGGCTCAGACCTCTGTGCCCCCGTTGAACCAGGGCTGAGTCAAACTGGCAGCACAGAAAGAGAGAGAGAAGCTTAGGAGAAAAGCAACAGAGTTGAGCCCCCTTCCATAATAATGTCAGTGGTCTAGAGTGTGTTTGTAAGTGAACCCCGTAGCCACTATCTCCTATTACTCTCCCGGTGACCCAGCAGGGTATTGCTCCCCCCATTTCACGGGTGGGGCAACTGCGGCTTCATGAAGCTTTTCCTAATGAGTCTTAGTCCTGGTAGGCAGTCTTTGACAGTGAGATTGAATCTTCCTAGGATTTGAAATCTGATGACCAGCATCCTTCCACTTACCAGCTTTGTGCCCTTTGGCAAATAATGGAAACTCCTTACGCCAGTTTCCTCGTTGTGAAACCAGGACCAGGTTATTCTTGCCTTATCCACCTGACAGGCTAATTATTTGGAAGGCCAGATGTTATAATACATGAAAAGTACTGGGTAAACTGAAACACTGATATGTCATAATCCTATTATGATTGATACTATTCTTTCATGATGAATTACCGTAGGTGTTGGTGGTGGTGCCTCAAGAGGGGTGAAACTGACGATAAAATACATCAGTCCATTAAAGTTCATAGTGAACGTTAGAAATAAGTGGACTTGGGCGCCTGGGTAGTGCTGTTCGTTAAGCGTCCGACTCTTGGTTTCTGCTCAGATCATGACCTCAGGGTCCTGGAATCAAGCCCCATGTCGGGCTCTGCGCTGGGCATGGAGTCTGCTTAAGATTCTCTTCTCTGTCTGCCCTTCCCCCCGCCCCATGCATGCATGCTCATGCTTGTGCTCTCTCTAAAATAAATAAATAAAATCTTAAAAAAAAAGAGAGAAGAAGGAAGTGGACTTAGCAATCAATCTGCAAAAACACTTTGGCCCTGCACCTCCTCCAAAAACAAAAAAAGGAAAAAATAAAAAACAACCCTAAGACGGTGAACTACCACCCAGACAGGTGAATCTAACACCAGCTGGTGTCTTTGAGATAAAAGTGGAAGTCAGATCTTCATTGTATTGCCATCACAGAAGCGTAATAGAGAAGCAGAGCCAAGCAGCCCGGGGTCCCAGGGTAGGATGGGAGCCGAAGCAGAGGGTGCTCAGAGCTGCCGGCCTCTCCCTGAGTTATAATGTGGATGGCCACTCCAACCTGGAGGCGAGGCATCCTCCAGAGACAAGACTAGCATGTGAAAGGACACGGAAGGTATCAGGAGAGGTTGCCAAAATAGATTGTCTTTATTGATTTTGCCCTACTCTTAACTCTTTGAGGATCTTTATTATAAATAGAAATAAATTTTTTAAAATAAAAGTAAAAAAATAGACCAGTTCATTCCTTGG
This sequence comes from Eumetopias jubatus, assembly GCF_037043125.1. NCBI lineage: Eukaryota > Metazoa > Chordata > Mammalia > Carnivora > Otariidae > Eumetopias > Eumetopias jubatus. The sequence continues at coordinate 80,555,828 of NW_028274822.1, read as the reverse complement.
ATGCTATCAGAAGAGAGCCCGGTTTGTGCTACTTCCTGCCAGCCCAGCAGAATATGTGAGAAGCATTCAGGAAGCATCCACGCTGGGCTGTGTGCACTGTTCCTTGCTTTATGGGGGACAGAAAGGACTTGGTATGACCTTTGCTCAGAGCCTTGAATCAGCAGGAGGAAAAGCGAGTGGACCAGCACAGTTTGGATGCTGGTTCCTATCCTGGCTCTCATTCCAACCAAGAGCCATGGCCAGGTGACTATACCCCCTGGTGCTCTAGTTTCTCCAGCTCAGATGGGAAGAATCATAGCACCTGCTTCATAGAGTCTTTGGGAAAATGAAATGAGTTAAGACATGTAAAATCTGTAGGATAGGCCAGCAATGATGTAAACAGCCAAGATATCCTAGCTATTATGTTATTATGACTAACATCATTACTCTCAGAGATGGTAGAGAGCAGTGCTACTCAAAGTGTGGTCCATGGACCAATGCCAGTTGAAGAATGGCTTGTTGTCTGTGTTTAACAAGGTAAGTGCAAAAATTGAATGTGAGGTCAACTTACCTGGTCACAGATGGGTGGAATGGGTTTACATACTCCGAATAGCACTGCTATGGGATAAAGACGGAAAGCACTAAGTACAGCCAGGATGCCCAGGTCAGAATCCACCTCTGCCCCTTAGTATTTGTAGGACCTTAGGCATGTACTTTATCTTTCTGTGCCTCTGTTTCCTCATCTGCAAAATGGGGCCGTAATAGTGCCTGCCTCGTAGGGTTGCTGTTACTATCCCTGCTGCATGGCAGGGTCTGTAGTACGTCTGTTATCTCAGTCGAATCCCACCAATAACACTATGAAGGAGGGAATGACTCCCATTTTGCAGAGGAAAACCCTGAGGCTTACGAGATAACACTATTTGCCCAGGGTCCAATAAATGGAGAAAACTGGATTCAAATTCAGGTCTTTCTGATATTAATGCCCATATGCTTATCATGCCATGTGACCTTGGGCCACTTACTTCACCTCTCCAAGCTTCAGTGCTTCAGTTATAAAGTGGGAATAAGCAATGCTCACTGTGCAGGACAATGAGATACAGTAAACAGAGGTGTCTGCACATCAGTTTCCCTCCTCCCTATATAGTGTTGGCCAGCCTACTTGCCTCCCTCCCTTTTGCTGCCTCTATGGAAGCCTATTGTGGACTCATAAAACTGGAAGACACCTTAACTAATGAGGCTCCTGGCCAATCTCCTTGCATAGCCCTCAGGGGAACTGAGGCTCAGAGAGGTTAAGACACCCACCTGAAGTCACACAGCAAGTTAGTAGCAGATTCAGAAAGAGGACACAGATGTCTGATCCCCAGTTCAGGGCTCTGTCTACAGGTAATACCTTACAAGGCTCCCAGAAGGACCAGGGATCCTAAGTGAGCGTCTGGACTCTCTGAACCATCTCCCCTTCTCCCCCAGCCTCATATTCCTGAAGCCCAACCTGGAGACGCTGGACTTTTTCGACCTGCTGTGGATTGTGGGCATCGCTGATTTTGTGCTGAAGTATGTCACCATTGCCCTCAAGTGCCTTGTCTTGGCCCTGCCCAAGATCATCCTGGCTGTCAAGTCCAAGGTAGGCACTGGCTGTGGCCACAGGTAGCCCCAGTCACGCCGATCATGCAGGGTATTCAGGGCACCTTAAGAGTAGGTGTGGGCAGAGCTGATGCCACCATATGTCACCCACCTCTTACAGTTCCCCGAGTCTGAGCATGTTCTTTGTTATCACCACCATCCTCTACTCCGCAAGGGCACTTCTGAGTTTCATTGTTCGCGACTGCCCTTCATGCAATTTTCATCTAAATGTCACCTGAGAAAGAAGAAAAGCACGTTGCCATGCCCTGAGTCCTGCTTCTCCCAGGGAAGGGTGGCTTTCATAGGTTTCAACTCTTTGTGACTTTAGGAGCATTGTTTTTTAAAGGGAAGGGTACTGGGGCTCAGAAGAAACAAACTCCATGATCGATTAGGGATGTCTGCCGTGGACACAGGATGGGGTGTGGTGGCAGGGGTGCTTTGCCTGCAGGAAAGGCCTGCTGGTAGGTGTTGGGGTAGATAGCTGTTGTAATTCAGAGGACTGAGCAGAGTTGGGAAAAGACATCATCTTTAGGGGTTAATTAATGCCAGTGCCTCTGCAAAAACACTCGAAGCAGGGAATCTGGACAGAGGGAGATGCACTCAAGAATTTCTGAAGACTCCTGCTTTCCATTCTGTAAGAGCAGTCCATCTTTTCAACTTCAGACAGCCCAGAATTCATCACAGGCCTTGGCTGGCAGGAAAGCAGGTTGGAACTGGCCATCCATCTTGAGTGCCCAAAGCCATTGGCCAAGTGCATCGGGAAAACACTGCTGTGTCGCTTCTTTACTCACACACTCAATACTTCTGACACCACATGTGTGGGCTTCCCACACATCAGGCAATGCTCCGACACCAGCTGGGTTCAGTCATTTGCTAGAATAGCTCACAGAACTCAGGGGAACACTTAACCTTCATTTACCTGCTTATCATATCGTAAAGGCTATGATAAAGGATACTGAGGATTAGCCACGTGAAGAGGCACATAAGGTGAGGTCTGGAAGGGTCCTGGGCACAGGAGCTTCTGTCCCCATGGAGTTGGGGTACAGCACCCTCCCCGCATGTGGACGTGTTCACCAACCCCAAAGTTCTCAGAACCCAGCACTATTGGGATTTTTATGGAGGCTGTATCACATAGGCATGATCGATCATTAACTGCATTTCCAGCCCCTCTCCCCTCTCCAGAATAAGGGGGATAGGGCTGAAAGTCCTAAGCTTCTGATCAGGGCTTGGTTTTTCTGGTGACCAGCCCCCATCCAGGAGCCCACCAGGAGTCACCTCATTAGAACCAAAGATACTCCAGGAAATTCCAAGGGATTTAGGAACTCACGTTCAGCGACCGGAGGCAGAGACCAGTAGAGATAGTTTTTTATTATTTCACATCAGGGCGGTCTGGGTCCGATTTTGTCCCCCACCCCCCACGTCTCACCTTCACTCCCCCACCACGTGATTTATTCAGTTGAGCCCAAATCCTAGGTTACTGTGGTTTCCTTAGGTGAAGGCACAGGTCTGATGCCCAGGGGCAGTGCCAGGGAGTCTAAAATGGCATAAGGACAGAAAAGAGACACGGAGGGGTGCCTGGGTGGCTCAGTCATTGGGCATCTGCCTTCAGCTCAGGTCATGATCCCGGGGTCCTGGGATCGAGCCGCACATCGGGCTCCATGCTCCGCGGGAAGCCTGCTTCTCCCTCTCCCTCTCCCCCTGCTCGTGTTCCCTCTCTCGCTGTGTCTCTCTCTGTCAAATAAATAAAATCTTTAAAAAAAAAAAAAAAGAAGAAGAAAGAGACACGGAGAAGAAAGACCAAAGGGAAACAACAGATCTCAGGAAGTCTTGAGATGCCTCCCCACATGCCCCTCCGAGACCACTATCACCATTACCCTTCGCCCGCTGAGCTCACGCCGAGTACCAGGTCGGCAGCAGGGATTTGACATTGGGAAGGAGCGTGGCCCGATGGTTAGACATGTCAGCTTTAGCATTGGGCACGTTGACATTCAGGTCCCAGCTATACCCCTTCCTAGCTGTGTGACCTTGGATGGCTTACCTACCCTCTCGTGCCTCCGTTTCCCCATCTGTAAAATGGGGATAATACTTGTGCTGGATGTCTTCCTCTGGCACTTCCAGAGACACGGTCCACAGTGTCCTTTCCCACCCAGGCTGACCTGGGTGAACTATACAAATGGGGTCCTGCGGCCCCCGGCTTCCAGCTGGGTTCAGCCAATGGGAAGAGAGGAGAGAGGTATTCCTTCCTCTAGTATATGAGTCTATGGCAGCTGTAACAAACTACCACATAAATGTGTTGTCTTATGGTTCTGGAGGTCAGAATTCCAAAATGGGTTTCACTGGGTCAACGCCACGGTGTTGGCAGGGCTGTGTTCTTCCTCCATCTTCAATCAGTAACGGCAGGTTGAGTCCTTCTCTCTGTTCTCTCTCTGACTTCTGCCTCTATCATCACCTCTTTAACCCTGGAACTTCTGCCTCCATCTCATGAGGACCCTTGTGATGACATTGAACCCACCCGGGGAATCCAGGATAATCTCCTCATCCCAAGATCCACAGTGCTCTTTGCCATGGAAGGGAACATTCACAGCATTGGGGGATCAGGATGGGGACATCTTTCAGGTCAGGGCTGTTCTGAGTGCTTTATACGCATAAGCTCACTGAATCTGCACAACTCCATGAAGTAGGTACTGTTATTACTACCATGCCCTTTCACAGATGTGGGAAATGGTTCTAAACTCACAGGTCCCACCGTGGGCAGCCCCCCACAGACAGCTTCCTGTCAAGGGAGAGTAATGACGAGTAATCCAAGCTAGGGGGATAACAGCTCGCGGCCTGAGGAAGCTTCTCCATCCCTGGTTGCCTTCCCTAAACCCTGCCCACACCTTTGTAAAGAGCAGATGTATTAAACTCTTTTTTCATTAATAAACGGCCAAAAGATTTAAACACCCTTTGCCAAAGAAGATCTACCGATAGCAAATAGATTCCTGAAAAAATGCTCAGCATTGTTAATCTTTAGGAATGAAAACCGCAGTGAGATGCCACACACGTGGGTGATGGTGGCGAACATGGAAAGGCCAGACCACACCACATACCCTGTGTGGGCAGAGCTGCAGGAGACGCAGAACTCACATGCTTCCGGTGGGAATGTAACTGGTATCTTCCACTTTGGAAGCCAGTTTGGCGGTTTTTTAAAAGGTGAAGCATATGCCAGCCATGGGATCCAGTCCTCCCACCCGCAGGCGTCCACCCAGGAGGAGTGATAACTCATGTCCATGTGAAGACTCTTGTGTGAATGTTCATACAGCTTTATTTGTAATATCCATAAACTGGAAATCACCCAAATTTCCATGAATAGGTGAACAGAGCTATAAATTTTGGTATCTGCATGCAACAGAATACAACTCAGCAATGTAAAGGGATGAACTATAGTTGACCCTTGAGCAACACAGGTTTGAGCTGCCCGGGTCCACTTATACATGATGTTTTTCCAATAAATAACAGCACAGAATTGTCAATGTATTTTCTCTTCCTTACGATTTTTTTAAATTTTTAAGATTTTATTTATTTATTTGACAGAGAGAGAGGGAACACATAAGCAGGAGAGTGGCAGGCGGAGGGAGAAGGAGAAGAAGGCTCCCCCCTGAGCCGAGAGCCCTAGGTGGGCCTCGATCCCAGGACCCTGGGATCATGACCTGAGCTGAAGGCAGCCGCTTAACCGACTGAGCCACCCAGGTGCCCCCCCTCCTTATGATTTTCTTAACATTTTCTTTTCTCTAGCTTAGTTTGTTGTAAGAATGCAGTGTAGAATACATATACAAAATGTGTGTTAATTGACTTTATGTTACTGGCAAGCCTTCTGTTCAACAGTAGGCTGTTTGTAAAGTTTTCGGGGAGTCAAAAGTTCTATGCAGATTTTTGACGGCATAAAGGTCAGCGCTCCTAATGCCCACGTCATTCAAGCGTCAACTGAATTGATACAGACAACATAAATGAATCTTAAAATAGTTAACAATTATCCTAAGTGAAAGAAACCATAACGATTCCATTTACAAAAAGTCTAGAAAATGGAAGGTGACAGAAAGCAGATCAGGGCTTGCAATTCCTGGCGGTGAGAGATATGTTCACTGTCTTGACTGCAGTGATGTTTTCACAGGGGTATGGGTATAACAACTTCTCAAATTGCGTAGTTTAAGAGCAAGGGCTGCGGGTGCATCTACACTGACTTCAGTCTGAGCTCCTCCCCAGCCTGGGCTGCTGTGGCCAGGGGGTGGCCCCAAATGCTTGTCCTTGGGGCCTCTACTCAAAAGTCCCTTCTAGATCCCTGAACCTGCTCCTTCATAGCACTGTGACACTTTGGGATTACCTGTTTGTGTGATTATTAGGTTCACTTCTGTCTTCCCACATACAGAACGTCCGTTTTGTCCCCCAGTTTGTAAGACCTAGCGTGGCGGTGTCACGCAGAGTAGGGCTCTGTAAACAGATGGGTGAGCGACATGGAGGAGAAACTGGAGTTTCACGTGGTCCCCGCCCTGTGCCTTTTGGTTGATTATCTCCGGACAGAAATAAGATGGGAAGATTTTTGAACAAATGAACAAAGTAGACAAAAACCCCGTACTCATGGACTTTGTAGTCTACGGAAGACATAGTCTCACTCAGTCTTCATCCTGGGACGATAGATGTTGATATCTCTTGTCACGGAGCAGAAACGGGGTTAAATCACATGCCGAAGATTGCAGACCTCATACTTAACACATAGCAGTAGGACCAGCTTATGTGGAGTCAGTGCTCTGAATGGGCCAGGCATGCATTTCCTTCCCACATCTGTCTTACCAGGCAAGTGCTGTTGTTTTTTGTGTTTTTTATCGAAGTCCTATTCACAGACTATGAAATTAACCAGTAATCATTGTCAAGTCTACAGTTCAGTGGCATTCCGTATATTCACAGTTGTGGGCACCTGTCACCTCTGTCTAGTTCCAGGACCTCGTCATCCCAAATGGAGCCTTCCCTACTTCACTCAGTCACTCCCCCCTCACACGCCCCCCAGCCTCTGGCAACTGCTACTAATCTGCTTCCCATCTCTGTGGATTTACCTATTCTGGATGTTTCATATAAGTGGAATCATCTGTTGTGTGACCCCGTGCCTGGCTTCTGTCCCTATACGTAATGTCTTCAGGCTTCATCCACGTTGTACAGGTATCAGGACCTCATTCCTTCTATGGCTGAATCATATTCTGTTGTATGGGTAGATCACCATTTGTTTATCCACTCCCCCGTTGATGTACATTTGGGTTTGATGGACACTTTTTGGCTATTGTGAATAGTGCTCTTTCAACCATTTGTGTACAAGTATCTTTCGTTTTAATTTGTTTTTTTGTTTTGTTTTTACAAGTATCTGTTTGAACACATTTTTTCTGGGTACATACCTAGGGGTGGAATTGCTGGGTCATGGGATAATTCTTTGACTTTTTGAGGAACCGCCATACTCTTTTCCACAGCAGCTATACCATTTTACATTCCCAACAGGTATTGTTTTTATCCATGTTTTCCAGAGGAGAAAACGAGCTAAGTGAGAGGTTAAGGAGGTAGCCCAAGGCCACACAGCTTGTAAGTGGCTGAGCAGGGATTCGAACTTGGGGAGTCTCCCCCAAACCCCTGCTCTGAGTTACTAGGGCCATATTCCCTCCTATGTAAGCTCCCTGGGGTGATGGTGGTTTGGGAAATTGCTCAGAGTTGATTAAGGAGAAGCATCCCCATACACCATCTATGCAGTATTCCAAGTTCAGACCATGGCTCCTTCACTTCCTTATACTTCAGACAGGCACTTCTGGGGGCCAGGGGGTGGGGATGGGACCCAACACCCTTTCCCTGTGCCACCGAAGTGTGGGCGACAATTATTAATGCCTCCCTGGCAACTGTCCAGCTCCCTTTTTCTGATTATTATTATTTTATTCGGTGAGATTAATGTGCCAGGTCAGAGCATAATCCAGCCTGTAAAAAGTGATGTGAATAGTCTCCTCAAGATAAATTGCAGGCTTGGAAAAGGTTCACAGCCTTTCCTTGCCTGTCTGAGTGCTCTTCCGAATCCTCATCAATCCTTGTCTGGGCAGAAGAAAAGGACGGTCTTCATTTGCAGCTGGGGGTGGGGAGGAGGGGAAAGAGCACATCTGTCAGGGACCCCTAATGGCTCACAGCACAGATGCTCTGTCCTGCGCCTCCATGCCATCCACTGAGAGGGTGGGTTGGTTTTTAATATGATAATCGTGGTACTGGAAGGGCTTTTGGCATTTGGATTTGCTTGATGGCTCTGTGGTCCCTGATGTGTGAGGCTCGGTGAGCCACCCGTCCCCAGGTGCCTCCAGACACCGGGGGGCCTGTTGGGAAGCTTCTCACACCTGGGCCTCCCAGGAGAGCCGCGTTCATTGGCCCTCCGAGATGGGGATGGGGTTAAGGATGGCAGCCACTGGCCGGCAACCTCAACCCTAAACCATGACCCTGGCTGGATATCTAGAGCAGCCCCTTGTCGTCATAAATCCAGATAACTTATATGACCCATATATCTTAGCTTTGCCTCTTCTGGCCCTTACCCAGCTACCTGACCTCGTCATCTGTGACTATCTCCCTCGCTCCCTCTGGACTAGCCGCCAGTGGCCTCAAGGTCTCCCCGATGCACCCAGCGCCTTCCTTCTCAGGCCCTTTGCACTTACTGTCCCCTCTGCCTGGGGCAGCTTTCGCCCCTGTGTCCTCATGGCTGTCTCCTTCCCATCATTCAAGTCTTGCTCCTGTGTCGCTTACTCTGAGACCGTGTCACTTCCCTGGCCACCCTGTTGAAAGTGCTTGTCCTCAGCCTGCATTATCACACCCCCATTTTATTTCCTTCTTTGGGAACATGGAGTTCTTGGCCACTTCTTTCCCTCCCCAATCCCCCTGGCATTATTCAGGGCCTGTTGGCTGACATGGGCAATCCTAGACCCTGAGAATATAAAAGTAATATTATGAAACCTGACTTTATATTAACCTAATCTAGACCTAGTTAAAAGGGCGAAAATCTTGTTCCAGAAACAGGCATATCATACACTCTAAGTCCTATTAAGTTAGAAATAACTAAAAATCTGGCTTGTACGTACTGCTCCTTCTCTTTATTAAAATGAATTACTCTTCATCCAAAATTCTGGAGCTGCGCTGGTCAGTATGACAGCCACAAGCCACATGTGGCTATTTTTTTTTTTTTATAAAGATTTTGTTTTTAAGGAATCTCTACACCCAATGCGGGGCTCAAACTTACAAACCCCAAGATCAAGAGCTGCAAGCCCCACAGACTGAGCCAGCAGGGCACCACCACATGTGGCTATTTAAATTTAAATCAGGTAAATTTAAAATTCAATTCCCCAATTGCCCTGGCCAGTGCTCCGTAGCCAGCCGTGGCTAGTGGCTGCCATTTAGGGCAGTGCAGACATGGAACATTTCCATCATCGTAGAACGCTCATTGGACAGCACGTTCTGGAAGATTCTGAGGACAGGGTTTATTCCACCTCCCAATGGTACAGGTAGCAGCCAGCTGCCATTCTGCCCATTTCTCAGATGGGGAAGACATAAAAGCTGGCATTTGCCTTAGAGCTGCCCAGCTCTAGTAAGTGGACGCAGCTCCACGGAACAGAAAACACTGGCCTCGAGCAAAACCACATTCAAACCCTGGCTCCTTGACATATTCCCTAGGCGACCTTGAGCAAGTGACCTCACTCTTAGGAGCCCTCAGCTTTCTCATCCCTAAAGTGGTCATCTTGAAGTTCTCAGCCTCTTGAGGTTCTCAGAAGGTAAGGAGGCCAGGTACCTAGCTTGCCGGGTAGTTTCTAGGATCAGCCGCATCTGAAAACAAGGAGAGGCTTCCCTCAGCTGTTTTCTCCAAAGAACCCAGCATTTGACCAACTTTCTGTCTTTTCTGTAAGACTAGGAAAGACGAAGGCCTTTCCCGATTCCAAAATCATCTTAACCTGAACTTCCTATTGGGTGAGACTCCACGAGATGTCAGCCTCATTGGCTCGCCTCCAAGTAGGGGGGAGGAGAGGGAGGGCGGACAAAAGCTAAGAAAGGCGGTTTTCTCTGATGTGAGAGCTGCGAGGATTCATGAGGCTTTTCGTGCTATTAAAATCCCTCCATTTTCTGGGCCCTGAACCCAGCCCTTTTGCTCTCAGAGTGGTTTCCCATCGAGTGAGTCTCCCTCCCCTTCTGGAGGTCAAGCACTCCCCTCTCTGCCCTGCCCTCCTGAGCAGACATCTGTCTATGCCAGGGCAGGCCTGGGTGGCCTAGGCCTAGGCTCTGGTTCTTATGCAACCTCATTCTTACATAAAAGTGCAGAATTTCTCCCAGGGCCAGATGCATTTACCCCAGATTACTGTACAGGGGGTGCTAGAAGGGGTTAAACCAGTGGTTCGCAGCTGTGAGGGGGACCTCTGGCAATTTCCTGGAGATATTGTTGGTTGTCACAACAGGGTTGAGGGGATTGCTCTTGGGTTTTAGTGGGTAGACAGAGGCCAGGATGCTGCCAAGCATCCTGCAGTGTACAGGACAGCCCCCCACCACCAAGAACAATCCAGTCCAAAGTGTCCGCAGTGCCGGGGTTGAGAAACCCTACGTTAAATGTTTGTTTTAAGGCCCGGAGTCAGCTTCCCTACTGTAATAGGCTGAATTGTGTCCCCCCACCCCCCAACTTCATATGCTGAAGTCCTAACCCCTGGTACCTCAGAACGTGACTGTGCTTGCAGAAAGATCCTTGAAGCAGGCAGTTATGTTGAAGTGAAGTCACGAGGTGGAGCCCTGATCCAACTGGTGTCCTTATTTTTTTTTATTTTTTTATTGTTATGTTAATCACCATATATTACATCATTAGTTTCTGATGTAGTGTTCCATGATTCATTGTTTGTGCATAACACCCAGTGCTCCATGCAGAATGTGCCCTCTTTAATACCCATCACCAGGCTAACCCATCCCCCTACCCTCCTCCCCTCTAGAACCCTCAGTTTGTTTTTCAGAGTCCATCGTCTCTCATGGTTCGTCTCCCCCTCTGACTTACTCCCCTTCATTCTTCCCCTCCTGCTATCTTCTTCTTTTTCTTTTTTCTTAACATGTGTTGCATTATTTGTTTCAGAAGTACAGATCTGTGATTCAACAGTCTTGCACAATTCACAGCGCTCACCGTAGCACATACCCTCCCCAATGTCTATCACCCAGCCACCCCATCCCTCCCACCCCCCAGCACTCCAGCAACCCTCAGTTTGTTCCCTGAGGTTAAGAATTCCTCATATCAGTGAGGTCATATGATACATGTCTTTCTCTGATTGACTTATTTCACTCAGCATAACACCCTCCAGTTCCATCCACGTCATTGCAAATGGCAAGATCTCATTCCTTTTGATGGCTGCATAATATTCCATTGTGTATATATACCACATCTTCTTTATCCATTCATCTGTCGATGGACATCTTGGCTCTTTCCACAGTTTGGCTATTGTGGACACTGCTGCTATAAACATTGGGGTGCACGTACCCCTTCGGATCCCTACATTTGTATCTTTGTGGTAAATACCCAGTAGTGCAATTGCTGGATCGTAGGGTAGCTCTATTTTCAACTGTTTGAGGAACCTCCATACTGTTTTCCAGAGTGGCTGCACCAGCTTGCATTCCCACCAACAGTGTAGGAGCGTTCCCCTTTCTCCAATCCCCGCCAACATCTGTCGTTTCCTGACTTGTTAATTTTAGCCATTCTGACGGGTGTGAGGTGGTATCTCATGGAGGTTTTGATTTGGATTTCCCTGATGCCGAGCGATGTGGAGCACTTTTTCATGTGCCTGTTGGCCATTTGGATGTCTTCTTTGGAAAAATGTCTGTTCATGTCTTCTGCCCATTTCTTGATTGGATTATTTGTTCTTTGGGTGTTGAGTTTGATAAGTTCTTTATAGATTTTGGATACTAGCCCTTTATCTGATATGTCATTTGCAAATATTTTCTCCCATTCTGTCGGTTGTCTTTTGGTTTTGTGGACTGTTTCTTTTGCTGGGCAAAAGCTTTTTATCTTGATGAAATCCCAAGAGTTCATTTTTGCCCTGGCTTCCCTTGCCTTTGGCGATGTTTCTAGGAAGAAGTTGCTGCGGCTGAGGTCGAAGAGGTTGCTACCTGTGTTCTCCTTTAGGATTTTGATGGGCTCCTGTCTCACGTTTAGGTCTTTCAACCATTTGGAGTCTATTTTTGTGTGTGGTGTAAGGAAATGGTCCAGTTTCATTCTTCTGCAGGTGGCTGTCCAATTTTCCCAACACCATTTGTTGAAGAGACTGTCTTTTTGCCATTGGACATTCTTTCCTGCTTTGTCAAAGATGAGTTGACCATAGAGTTGAGGGTCCATTTCTGGGCTCTCGATTCTGTTCCATTGATCTATGTGTCTGTTTTTGTGCCAGTACCATGCTGTCTTGATGATGACAGCTTTGTAATAGAGCTGGAAGTCTGGAATTGTGATGCCGCCAGCTTTGCTTTTCTTTTTCAAGATTCCTCTGGCTATTCGGGGTCTCTTCTGGTTCCATACAAATTTTAGGATTATTTGTTCCATTTCTTTGAAAAAAGTGGATGGTATTTTGATGGGGATTGCACTGAATGTGTAGATTGCTCTAGGTAGCATTGACATCTTCACAATGTTGGTTCTCCCAATCCATGAGCATGGAACGTTTTTCCATTTCTTTGTGTCTTCTTCAATTTCTTTCCTGAGTATTTTATAGTTTTCTGAGTACAGATCCTTTGCCTCTTTGGTTAAATTTATTCCTAGGTATCTTATGGTTTTGGGTGCAATTGTAAATGGGACCGACTCCTTGATTTGTCTCTCTTCTGTCTTGTTGTTGGTGTATAGGAATGCCACTGATTTCTGTGCATTGATTTTATATCCTGCTACTTGACTGAATTCCTGTATGAGTTCTAGCAGTTTTGGGGTGGAGTCTTTTGGGTTTTCCACATACCGTATCATATCATCTGCAAAGCGTGAGAGTTTGACTTCCTCTTTGCCGATTTGGATGCCTTTGATTTCTTTTTGTTGTCTGATTGCTGTGGCTAGGACTTCTAATACTATGTTGAATAGCAGTGGTGAGAGTGGACATCCCTGCCGCGTTCCTGACCTTAGGGGAAGAGCTCTCAGCTTTTCCCCATTGCGAATGATATTCACTGTAGGTTTTTCATAGATGGCTTTTATGATATTGAGGTATGTACCCTCTAAGCCTATACTCTGAAGAGTTTTGATCAAGGAAGGATGCTGTACTTTGTCAAATGCTTTTTCTGCATCTATTGAGAGGATCCTATGGTTCTTGTTCTTTCTTTTGTTAATGTATTGTGTCACATTGATTGATTTGCGGATGGTGAACCATCCTTGCAGCCCAGGGATAAATCCCACTTGGTCGTGGTGAACAATCCTTTTAATGTACTGTTGGATCCTATTGGCTAGTATTTTGGTGAGAACTTTTGCATCCATGTTCATCAAGGATATTGGTCTGTAATTCTCCTTTTTGATGGGGTCTTTGTCTGGTTTTGGGATCAAGGTAATGCTGGCCTCATAAAATGAGTTTGGAAGTTTTCCTTCCATTTCTATTTTTTGGAACAGTTTCAGGAGAATAGGTATTAATTCTGCTTGAAATGTCTGATAGAATTCCCCTGGGAAGCCATCTGGCCCTGGGCTTTTGTTTCTTGGGAGAATTTTGATGACTGCTTCAATTTCCTTAGTGGCTATAGGTCTGTTCAGGTTTTCTCTTTCTTCCTGGTTCAGTTTTGGTAGTTGATGCATCTCTAGCAATGCACCCATTTCTTCCAGGTTATCTAATTTGCGGGCATAGAGTTGCTCATAATCCGACTGGTGTCCTTATAAAAGAGGAAATTTGTACACACACACACACACACACACACACACACACACACACACACAACTGTGTGAGGACTGGTGTCCTTATAAAAGAGGAAATTTGTACACACACACACACACACACACACACACACACACACACACACACACACACACACACACACAACTGTGTGAGGACCCGGGGAGAAGACAGGCATCTGCGAGCCAAGGAGAGAGGCCTCAGAAGAAACCCCTGCTGACAGCTCGGGCTCAGACTTCTGGCCTCCAGAACTGGGAGAAAATACACGTGCGTTGTTGGAGCCACCCAGGCCGTGCCACTTGGCGGTGGCAGCCCTAGGAAACGGATACACCCGGGCGCCAGGTTCCCTACACTTCCGTCCTCTCTTGAGAGTGCTTCTGCATTCATGCTGTGTCCCACCTTTCCCCCTCCCTCTTGCTGAGGATGCTTGATTTTTTTTTTTATTAACACATAAACTTGATTTTTTTTAAAGAGGTTACAGAGTCACAGGATTCAGAAGTTAAAAATGCCAAAAACAGCGTATGGTGAAAAATCTCCTTCCCTCCCTTGCCCCCAGGCACCTGTTTGGCCTCCGAGGAGGTAATCACCGTCCCTGGATCTTTTCATGGCTCTCGGATCCATATTCAGGCACATGCGTATCTTCATCCTACTCATCTTTATATAATCGAACAGTAATGTTCTACATGCAGCTTCCAACTCACTCCATTAGAGATTGTTCCAGGCAAATACATAGAGAGAACACAGCCTGATGGTTAAAAGCCAGACTGCCTGCATTCAATTCCTGTTTGGGAAACCCTCTGTCACTTACCAGCTGTGTGACCCTGTACCTTCGCCTCTGCCCGCTCTCCTTTCCTCATCTATAAGATGAAATCATAATAGGACCTACTGCTATTAGTTTTCAATTCATGCCTAGCAAATTACTACCAATGTAGCAGCTTAAAAGAAAAAATACCCATTTATTAGTTCACAGTTTTGTAGCTGTCCAGAAGCTGGATGGACTTGACCGTGTTCTCTGTATAGGGTCTCACAAGGTCAGAATCAAAGTGTTGGTCAGACTGGGCTCCTATCTGGAGGTTCTGGAAGAGAATCTACGTCCAGGCTTATTCAGGTTGTTGGCAGAATTCATTTCTGTCTGGTCATAGGACTGAAGACCCCGTTTTGCTGGGTGTCAGCCAGGGGTCACTCTGAGCTCCCAGAAACCACTGTCTGTCCTTTCCTGTGGCCTCCTCCCTCTTCAAGCTAGAAATGGCATGTGGAATCCTTCTCCTGCTTATATCTTCCGGACTTCTCCCCCTTTAAAGGGCTCATGTGATTGGATTAGACCCACCCAGATAGTCTCCCTTTTGATAAACTCACAGTTAACTGATTAACTGATTGGTAACCTTAATTACATCTGCAAAATCCCTTTCCTCTGGTAATATAACAGACTCCAGGTGAGATAACTCATCCTAGTACAGTTCTGAGGGTCAAGGTGGGAAATTTGGGGGGATGCACAACACGCTACCTCAAAGGATGTTGTAAGGATTTGGTTGCATATCTCGTGGCATGCAATATATAAAAGTTAGCTTTTTTGGGGGGTGAGGAGGGTCCCTTGGATTTTTGTATTGTGGAAACGGTTTAGATTTATTGAGGATTTTCAAAGAGATTCCTCTAATTCACAACCTTGGACAGTTGTGAATTGCTTAGTCCTCTTTCACCCATTGATTCTGTGGTTCCCCAGGACTCAACCTAAATGTTACTCCCTCCCCACTACCCCCGGGCCATCCCCTAAAGACAATGATAGTTTCCCTCATTCATTTTCCCGCAGCTTCTCGTCCCAGCACATATGGTACTACTTGGTAATTATCCAGGCCGTTGTCTTCTCCTCCAAACCATAAATTCTGAGGGGCAGATACCTGTCTGTCCCATTCACTGTTAGAGCCCACCTCTTCAAACAAATCCTTACAGACGGTAACCCTAGGAAGGGGATGGTCAGGTTTGCCTAAACCCATTTTACAGATAAAACAGGTGTAGGGGGCCGCCTGGGTGGCTTAGTCGATTAAGCAGCCGACTCTTGATTTCAGCTCAGATCATGGTCTCAGGGTGGTTAGATGGAGCCCTGGACTCTGCTCTCAGGGGGAGTCTGCTTGGGATTCTCTCCCTCTCCCTCTGTCACTCCCCCTGCTCATGTGCTCCATCTCTCTCTAAAATAATTGAATCTTTAAAAATAAAAATTTAAAAAAACAAAACAAAACTGAGGTTTAGGGAAGCTAAGCAAGTTGTCAAGGGTCAGTGTACTTGGAGGTAGCAAAGCTAAGACCCAAACCCAGCATTTGAGACGTAACAAGAAGAACATTTCCCAGCATTTCTTCTTGTTTATGTATACGCTGTGCGAAGTGCTTTATTTGTGTCACTTCATTTGGACCTATAAACAATACTATGAGAAGGGCACTGTTCTTATTCCCATCTTACAGGTGAGGAAACAAAGGGTCAGGTCACCCAAGAAAGTCACCTGGCTGGTAAGCAGGGTCAGGGTGTGGGCCCAGCAGGTGCTCTGTCTGCCTGCAGCTGTTAATTGAAGATACTGATCCATCTTTCATCATCTGGCTTCACTGGAACAGAACAGAAAGCCAGCAACCAAGATGCTAATTGTTAGCAATATTAGAATTACCTAATGTTTACTATGATTTTATGCTTAAAAGAAACTTCCATCTCTGGCATTGCCAAGAAGATTCTAGAGCAGGAGAGACAAGCAAGAAATTGTCTTTTCCTAGAGACACTGTGGAATCTGAAAATAAACTTAGGTTCAGATTCTTCCTCCAGCCCCTTCTGCCTCTGGAACCTTGGTTCACTTCACTGAGCCTCAGTGTTCCCCATCTTTAGAATGGGAATATCAGGTTACCTCATAACCCTGTTGTGAGAATTAATGAAAATAACACAGGTCAAGTGCTGGCTGGTTAGTTAATTCTTGTTACTTTATTTTATTTTTTTATTTTAGAGAGAGTGAAAGTGAGTGCACGTGAGTAGGGGGAGGGGCAGAGGGAGAGGACCTCAAGCAGACTCTGCACTGAGCATGGAGCCCACTACAGGGCTTGATCTCACCACCCATGAGATCAGGAGCTGAGCCGAAACCAAGAGTTGGACGCTTAACCAACTGAGCCACCCAGGTGCCCCAGTTATTGCTATTTTAAAGGAGGTAGAGAGCATTAGCAGTTATCGGGTTACAGCTTAAAGTGAGCAAGAAAGTCAGAATCTAGCCAAACGCAGATAGAACAAAATACCATTTACTAAACTGTGATTCGGGGGCCTTAGGGAGATGTTAATGGGCATTTTATAAAAAGGTGTTCCATGGTCAGATAACTTTGAGAAATGCTCTGAGTTTTATCCACCCTCTCACCCTCCGGCCCTGCTTACACATTAACATAGTAAAGGCTCTGAGAAGTCCTACAGTCCAGAGATTCATTTCACTTTAACATTTCCCCAATTTGTTAACCATGGAACCTTTTTACTGAGGAGCACAACATGCTGCAAAATCTAGTTCGGGGATTGGCAAACCTGTGGACCAACCTGTGGACCCAATGCTTATTTTGGTAAAGTTTTACTAGAACATAGTCATGCTTATGCATTGAAGTGTTGTCTGTGGCCCCTTTTATGCTACAAAGGCAGAGTTGAATAGTGGAAGCAGAGTCTGCATGACCTGCAAAACCTAAACTATTTAAAGTCTGGCCATTTGGGGCGCCTGGGTGGGTCAGATGGTTAAGCGTCTGCCTTTGGCTCAGGTCGTGATCCCAGGGTCCTGGGATCGAGTCCCACATCGGGCTCCCTGCTCCTTGGGAGCCTGCTTCTCCCTCTGCCTCTCTCTCTCTCTCTCTCTCTCACTCGCTCACTCTCTCTCTCATGAATAAATAAATAAAATCTTTTAAAAAAAATAAAATAAAGTCTGGCCCTTTAAGAAAAAGTTAGCTAACTCTGATCAGGAGTTTGACTCTATTTACATTCCTAATTCCGTGTAGTTTGGCCTTTGTAAGAAAGCTATGTCTAAGGGGGAACTCAGTAGTCTACAGCAGACACTTCGGAGAATAGAAGACCCCAAGGGGTGAAATATGGCGAGAGGTTCTGCTGGAAACCAACAGAAGTGAATTTGGCTAAATGTCATTAGATGGACTTGACTATTTGAAATTGCCAGGCTAATTTTTAGTTGTATCCTAAGGCTTCTTAGGATCACACTCATTCCTAGGATTTGTTCTTTCTTTGCTCTGCTTGAAGTTTGTAGCTCAGGTGCCTATTCATCCCTGAAGTGCTGAAGGCTGAGATAGCAGACAGTCAAAGCTCCCATGTACTGGCCTGTGTCAGGCATCACTAATCGAACATGGCCCTGCTTCACCCAGGTTCATCTCAATGCAGCACCCCAGACAGTCCCGACCAATCAATGTCGGAACATGAGATGAAGCCTAGGCTTTCACTTCAGTTCTTCCTTGTAAAGAAAATGGAACATTCTGGCAGCTGCAGAGCTCTGTGGCCTCTCAGCTGATTGGATGGGGCCCACCCAGATTACTTACTTAAAGTCAGCTGATTGTAGATGCTAATCACATTTACACAGTACCTCTGGCAGCAACCCTAGATTAGTGTCTGGTTGCATAACTGGATGCTAGAGCCTAAATCAAAGCATGAAACTAACCATCGCAGTCCCCCATTGGACGAGATGCCTATTTGGGGGCTGAGACCAATGTTTTATCCCATCAAGGAAGTATCCATCTAGTCCAATTTATTGAAATTTTTAAAATAAAAGCTGGTCATTGAACTTGATCAAAAATCACTTGATTTTCCTCTTAAGATCTGTTACAGTGAAAAACTGCGTTACCAGGTTTCCTCTTGAGCACTGCATTGTTGGAATGAACCCCACCTCCTCCTGACGTAGTCTCCTCTGATAATGCACCTGGATTCTGCGTGCCACTATTTTACTTAGGATTTTTGCATCGGTAGTCATTAGTGTCCCTGTCCCTCTGTGGGTGATTTCCCAGAAATCGCTCATTCACTTTTGCTGACATCTCAGTTATGGTCACTGCCTGGGGAGCTGGGAGCATCTTCTTCTTAGCTGGGGGCCGAGGGACCAAAACAAAAAATCAGCTTCTGATTCTGAAGGAAGAGGAGGAGAATGGATATGGGGAGGCGCCAGCAGTCTGTGTCCCGGCATGAGAATCCCTGGGTTGCAGATGAGGTTCAGCAAGGTGTGTTCAGTTACTCAGGGTCACACAGCAAGTCTGTGGCAGAGCTACGACTTGAGGTGAGGTCTCCCAGATGCCAAGGGAGATGCCCCAAGGACCAACAATCAGAATATAACAAATATCATAATGTATAATATTAAGTCACTCATTTGCCCAGTACTATTTTAAGAGCTCCATAAACAAACAAACAAACAGAAAAAAAAAGTTCCATAAAAATGAACTGATCCTCACAACAACCCTCTGAAGTTGATACTCCTCTAATCCCCCATTTGCAGATGAGGAGCCTGAGGCACAGAGAGGGTAAGTGACTTGCCAAGAGTCACACAGCTGGTTAAGTGGCAGGGCTGGGATCTGAACTCGGCAGTCTCATTCCAGAACTCCCACTCTTTAAGCATCAGACATTCCTCTCTGCTCATCTCTCACTACCCCCCACCCTCCTGACTCAGTTCCCCCAATGTAGATGGTACAGCAAATATTCTGTGAGGCTGAGGGCTGGTGGGAATTGCTCCCCAGCAATCCAGAGACCACACCCCCCCCATCTCTAGCCACCTCTGGTCCATAATCTCCTCCCTTTGCCACCCTGCCCCTGCTCGGTCTCAGGGGCCTGCACCTCATTTTCTGTTGTTGTTCTTGTTTTGCTTTGTATTTTTCCTTCACTCTGTTCCCTGGGAGACTCTCAAAGTCTACATTCTGCCACCAGGGGACACAGGAGGGACAGGGTAGGCACCTGAGATTTCCCAAACCCCTCGTGCCTGAAGGTGGTGGTGGGGGGTATTTATTTATTTATCTAGTCCTGCTCTGCTCCACACCCCCCAAGCTGTTGTTCCTCGCTGGGGAAGATGAAAAACGGCTTCAGACAATGGAGGACAAGGCTTGCCACATGGCCCCCACAGTTGAATTTCCTTTAATTCATTTTATATTGAACCAAATGATACTGTTTGTTTTTAATGGCAAACACTCAGCACGGAGGAGGGGCGGCCAGGCCTCCTCCTGGGGTAATTAGGAACACAGCTGCTATTTAAACTCTCCTGTCCTCTCCACTCCCCGCACTGCCCCCCCAGCACCCTGCACTGGGCCTCTGGAAATCACTTTTCAGGTTGAAAGATGATACCTTTCACCAGCTCAGATGGTCACTGTGCAGAGAGCCCGCCCAGCTCTGCCCCAGCTGCAGTCAGCCCCGCTTAGTGTAGCCGCCCCATCCCCAGGCCCACCCCGCTCCGGGAAGAAGTGGATGCACAGGAATGGGGGCCAGGACTGTGGCTGTTCGTGGTGCCCCTGTCCCCCCGCCCGTCGCTGAAAATCCTACACGGGCACCTGGTCCAAGCAGGGCTCAGCTGGTGCCCTGTCCCAGGAACTGAGGAACATAGAAGTTGGGTGCCTTCATGCAGCACCTGGGGCAGTCTGCGCCCTAACCAGAGCCCCAGGTGATTCTGTGGATATGAAAGTTGGCGGTCAGGAGGAGAGGTCCTTCCACGTGGGCCGTGAGGTGGCCAGCTGGTCCAGGGCTCCTCTGAAGCCTGAGAGAAGCCAGAAGCCCCCGAAAGTCCCTTTTTGCTGAGATGGGCCAGAGACAGCTTCAGCTCCTTGCAGGTACAGAGAACTTGGATGGATACAGCCAGCCCCTTTGGCAGACACTGGAGGGATTCACAAGGCTTTGGCCTGCTTGTGACTTTAGTAGGGGTCCATTATGAGGATTAATGCCCGATTTGGACATTCCAGAGACCCCTCCATCCCCTCAGAGGTTGGGTTACACCCCTGCCCTGTTGTTCACAGACTAGAAATCAGAAAGACCTTCTTGTCATAGAGACAGGGAAACCAAGGCCCACAAGTTACTGGTTCCAGGTCACATGATTGATCGTCTCCTATATTCATTCTACAGATACGTTTTGGACATCGACCTAGTGCTAGGTATGGGGGGCTATCACAGCCCCAGGGCTCTCAAGCTCAGACCTCCCAGTCTGATGAGTCAGTAGCCAGGGAAGCAGTGACTACAGGGCCCTCTTGGAAAACAGAGAAGGCGCACCCAAACCAGCCCCCGGCAAAGTCTCCCTACATAGGGTGACCTCAGCACTGAGTTTTTAAGAGGGGTGGGAGTTAACCAGGCAAAGCCAAGCCCAAAGGACGTGCCAGGGAGAGGGGACAGCCAGAGCCGTGGCAGGGAAGTAGGAAACAGTTTGGCGTGTGCATTTTTCCCGGTAACTGTTGAACCTCTCCTCCCCACCGGACTCTAAGCGCCAGGAAGGCAGGGAGGACGTCTGCCCACTCTCATGCTTAGAACCAGTGACACGTGGGAGGTGTGCAGTGACTCTCAAATGAACAGATGGGGGCGTGCAAATGGCTGGTGTAAGTACACAAGGCAAGGCCCAGGTCCCTGCCTTGCCTTTCCAAGCGACATTATGGGTGTGCGGTGGCAACCCCTACTCTGGGTTGCTGTGGGGGTTAATTAGCCGGCTAAGTGGTGATTATTTTGCTCTTCTCCAGCTAAATGATTAGGGAGGCAGCCAGGCTCCCTGAGGTGGCCTCCGAGGTGTCCACTTCACGCCCTTCCTCCAGGTGGAAGGCCTGGCGTTGTGCTGTGGGCTACAGGTTGTGGGTGGGGCTGTCCTGCCTCACTTTCCCTCCAGCTGCTCCTCCTTCCCTGGGGAGAAAGAAGGGGCTTGGAACTGAGATTTGGCCCAAGGGAGCCCACCGCTTGCTTACATTTCTCAACCCTCAGCTTGTCCAAAAAAGGTCCCAGAATCCATTGGGAAGTGCTTGAGCTCTGGAGGCAGGCGGATCCGAATTTGAACCCTGGTTCTACCATTCCCATGTGTGGTGCCTCCGGCCAGTCGCCTGCCTGCTCTGTGCCTCAGTTTCCTCATCTGTGAAAAAGGAGATAATGCTGCTTACCTCTCAGGGCTTCAGGGGAGATGTGAGGTGAGCTAGAAAATAAATTATATTTTATTTTTTATTTTTTTAAAGATTTTATTTATTTGACACAGCACAAGCAGGGGGAGCAGGAGAGGGAAAAGCAGGCTCCCCACTGAGCAGGGAGTCCGATGTGGGGCATGATTCCAGGGATCATGACCTGATCCAAAGGCAGACACTTAACCAACTGAGCCACCCAGGTGCCCCTAGGAAATAAATTTTAAATAAAACAGGTGGAATGTGCCTTCAGCAATTTCTGACATGTAGTAGATGCTCCATGTGTGTATATGTTTTTCTTTCTGTGTGTTCTCCCTCATGACCCTCCTGGGTCAGGACTCCACTACAAGTTGGAGATTGGAGGTACAAACCAGTCCTGTTGCCCAGAGGCTGAGAACCCACTAACACTTGGCAGACCTCTGGCTCTTCTCCTCAGGGCCCAGAAGTGCCAAGATCAGAATGGCCCAAAGAAGGAAGGAAGGCTTATACTTCCTAGTTACCTGTTTGTGCCCAGCCCTGGACAGGATCTTGGAGCCATCTGGGTTTGAATTTGACTTTACTCACTGAGGACAAGGTCACAGCTTCAAGCTTCCGTAGCCACATCTGTGTATAGAACTAGTAGATAATATTACCCGCCTCAAGGGGAAGCCCAGTGAGGAGCATACAAGGTCGTGTATTAGGAAGGCTCAGCAGAGGGTTTTCAGCACCTGCTAACTCTTGGCTGTGAGGACACGACCTTTCCTGCCTTCAGGGGGCTGACGGAGAGGTAAGGGGAGAGACACACGCCAAGGCACAAGGGCAGAGCAGAGAGTGAGAGGACCCCTGGAGCCCAGAGACTGCTTCCCGGCTGTGTGCACATTCCGGGCCGCCGGCACATCACGGCCCTCCATAAACACCTGCAGAGTGGTGACAGCAGAGGCGTGCAGGGGCAGCGAGGCGGTGCAGGAGAATAGGAGCGCGCTCTCTGTTCCCTCGTGGGCCTGGGCTTGGCCTTGACTGGCCTGCCGCCGGCCCCTGGGCCTTGGCATTCCTGAAACACCCTTGTCCCTGCACGGGGTGAGGCAGGGGTTCCCTGCAGCCAGCCTTCCGTGTCTGGGGCTGTTCCTCTTTTAAGAGGAGGAAACCATCATCCTCAGCCTTCAGCACTTCGTCCGAAATCCTGCAGCTGCTCAGAGGGAATCTTTTGCACCGCCTGCCGGGCCCTTGTCTCTTTGCGGCCTGCCCATCCCATCCGTCACTCGCCCGTCTGGAAGTTCTCTCGGTCCCTCCTCCCTCCGTCCCCCTCTTGTTCTGTCACCTCCAGGCCCTTGCAGGGCCTGTCCCCTCTTGCTGGGAACCCCGTCCTCCTGACCCCAGCCCCATCTGGCTGACCTCTGATTGCTCACCCGTCGGTGTTTACGTCTCACCTCCCCTGGGAAGCCTGGACCTCACCTGGCCCCACGTGGGCCCACACGTGGGGACTCGCCCGTGTGCCCCTGCAGTACTTGGGTTACTTCGGTCTTGCACGCATCATATGATGCCCTGATTGCTGGCTTGTCTTCTCCCCCACCCCCCAAAAGAAACCTCCATGCCTGGTGAGAGCAGAAGCCAGGTCTCTCATATGTTTCATTTTATCCCTAGCCTCATGCATAGTACGTGGTAGGCACTCAAAACACAGAGGTTGAGCTAGGTAATTCACTGGGAGTGTGGCCAAAGCACTTTTTCTCTGAAGCAGGCTCTGCCCTCGGTGGAGAGGGTCTGCTAGGAGTCAGACAAGCAGCTTCCATCTCAGCCGCTCCACTTATGAGCCCTGGGACCTTGGATGAGGCTCTAAGCCTCAGTTTTGTCATCTGTAAAATAGGGGTAGTAATCATACCAATATGAAGATGAAACAAGATCATGTCTTTGAATGAAGCATTCCAATCACTGCGGCTCAGTAAGTAGTGGC
This sequence comes from Eumetopias jubatus, assembly GCF_037043125.1. NCBI lineage: Eukaryota > Metazoa > Chordata > Mammalia > Carnivora > Otariidae > Eumetopias > Eumetopias jubatus. The sequence goes on along the minus strand of NW_028274822.1, from coordinate 80,532,294 downwards.
CACCATTTGTTATTTAGTGAAGAAACAAAGTAGGCGGAGGAGAGGGGGTCCTGGAGGGCGTGACTCCACCCCTCCCTCCCAATCATTCTCTAGGAGGAAATGATGATGATGTTGTTATTGCGGCCTTGCAGAAGCCAATCACAGTGCGCATACTCCATGCCAAGCACGGTCCTATTCTCTTTCCATCCATCTATTCATTCATTCAAACAGTATTTTTTTTTTTTGACCACCTACTCTGTGCCAGGCCTGTACTAGGTTCTAGGGACTCAGCAGTGAATGAGATACAATATCTGCTTTCAAGGTCCTTACATAAACAAGATGCTGAGGTAAATAAGCAGTATGTGAGGTGGAGAAAAATAAAATGGAATGTGGTGGCGGGCGCTGCTCTTTTAAATTGGGTGCCGGGAAAGACCTCACTGAGAAGTTGACATTCATGCAAAGACTTGAAAGAAGCAAGGGAGTGTGCCATGCATACATCTGGAGAAGAGTATTCCAGGCAAGAGGAAATAGCATGTGCAAAGGCCCTGGGGTTGAAGCATGCTTGGCAAGCTCAAGGAACAGCAAGTGAGTGTGGCCGTAGCAGTTGCAGGGAGGGCGGGGGTGTGGAGGGAGAGGGAGAAGCAAACTCCACGCTGAGCCCAGAGCCCGGCAGGGGGCTCAGTCCCAGGACCCTGAGGTCATGACCTGAACTGAAGGCAGAAGCTTAACCGACTGAGCCACCCAGGTGCCCCAACAAATTTATTATCTTACAGTTCTAGAGGTTACAAATCCAAAAGCAGTCTCCTGGGGCTAAAGTCCAAGTGTCGGCAGGGAGGTTCCTTTTGGAGGCTCTAGGGAAGAATCGGTTTCTTTGCCTTTTCCAGCTTGTAGAGGCTGCCCACATTCCTTGGCTTTGACAGCCTTCCTCTAGCTTCAAAGCACATCTGTCCAACCTCTGCTCTCTTCACTCTGACCCTCCTTCCTTCTGACAAGGACCTTTGTGATTACATTGTCCCCCACCCCCAAATAATCCAGAATAATCTCCCCATCTCAAAATCCTTAATCACATCTGCACAGACACAAAATTCCTTTTGCCTTGCAAGATACCATCACAGGATCCATGGATTAAGATGTGGACATCTTTGGGGGGCCACTATTAAGCCTGTCACCCCCCCCCCCACACACACACACACACATACTTTGCAGATAAGGAAACTGAGGCCTAGAGAGGTGATGTCACCTTTGGGCAAAGTCACCTCCCAGCATAAGGACAGACCTGCAATTGGGGCCCATGTCCATCTAGTTCCAAGTCAACAAGTCGTGGGCTCTAGACCACCAGGAAGGAGGCACCTTCTGCCTATCTCTGACTGTCTCCCTTCCACCTGACCCCCAGTGTTTTAGGAGGCCAACAGCCTTGGTCAGTTGCAGCCCAGAGTGTTTGTGCCTAAGACTGTAGCTGACGTGGGGACAGAGAAGCACATTCATCCACCTGGGACCGGGACAAAGGGAAGAGACCGCCTTTCTGCAGCTAACAGGGTCCCAGGCCATTTCAGGCTTAATCATCAACACCTTATAATTGGGCCTCTCTTGGGTCCCAGGGAGCAAGGCCCTGTTTGTAAGGAGGCTCCTGATGGGCACGTTGCTGGGACACGTGGCCTGAGCCCTTCCTGTTCATGGGGCTGAAGCTCTTAAATCAAGGGAACCACAGCCAATGAAATTGGGTGCTTGCCTGCTGCTCTTGAGGGGCAGAGCTCTCCTCCCAGTCTGGTGACTCCTGTGGGGCCACAGCCAGGCCCCAAGGACTCTGTCAGTTGGCCCCTGGGGCCACAGCACCAGAGACCTATCCCAGCCTTTGGCATGCTTTCTGGCCTCCTCCTCATCCTGGGCATTGAAGCCAGAAGAGCAGAGAGAGGACCTTTGTAGGAAATTGGGGGTGTGAGGGAGAAGGTGACACATTTTGACCAGCTCTGGTCTTTAATATCAAGTGTCCAGTTATCAGGAGGCAGGATGTGATGGTGGATAAATAAGGGCATCCACGCTGACATCAGACAGACTTAGATTCAGATCCCACATGTACCACTTATTAGCTCTGTGATCTTAGGCAAAATGATGAACTTCTCTGAAACTGACCCTCAGTTTCCCCATCTACAAATTGAGGGTACTAATTTGGCTCCTGGCTCATGAGATTGTTATAGTTGGTTTAAAGAGTGGGCAAATTTTCTGCTTGTGGCTTTTTAAAAAAATAACACATACAAGGTACAAAAAATAATAACAAATAATCATGTTTAAAAATTAGAAAATTAGGGCGCCTGGGTGGCTCAGTCGTTAAGCGTCTTCCTTCGGCTCAGGTCATGGTCCCAGGGTCCTGGGATTGAGCCCTGCATTGGGCTCCCTGCTCTATGGGAAGCCTGCTTCTCCCTCTCCCACTCCCCCTGCTTGTGTTCCCTCTCTTGCTGTGTCTTTCTCTGTCAAATAAATAAATAAAATCTTTAAAAAAAATTAGAAAATTAAAAGCACCTTAGAAACTCCCTGTGCACACATCCTGGGTTCCATCCATCTCCCTCCCTCCCTTTGCTCATAAGAAACCACAGAGTCTTGCAGTTACCCTTCCCTCATTGTCCGTACGTCTGGTTTTTTGTCTTTCTTGCTGAGCTATTATGTATAACCCTACTGCCTTCCATACTTAATTTCCTATGAATTCCTCCTCTATTCTCTCCTCTTACCAAGCAGGGATGCTGCTGGTTGGGAGACCTGAACATCAAGTTTGTCAATACTGTAATAGGCTCTGAGTAAGCACCAGAGGAACTTTACAGTGAGTAAAGTACTTGTACCAAGAACCTTGGACTGCCTAGAAAGAACACAAGCCCAGGCTTTATCCTCAAACAGACCTGGGCTTGAAAATCAGCACTGCCTACCAGCTTGAGCCACCAATTCTTTGAGTTCACGCCAGGAATATTAAGTAACTACTGTGTGACAGGCACTGTGTAGATATAGGAATGCCGTGAATGAAACAGGGTCCCTGCTTTTGTTTGGTTGGGGAGATCACCATTAAACAAATAAGCATGCAAACGTGAAACTTCAAAATGTGATAAGCACCAGGCAGAAAATAAAACAGAATTCATGGGAGACCCATTTAGGGAAATGGGAAGGGCTTTCTCTGCACAAATGGTATTGGACTGAAACTTGTACTTCCTTGCCATCCGACTTTGGTTAAAGTAAATTCGGTTTTGTCATCTGCAAAATGGAGCTGGAAATTACCCACTCACAGCTCTGCCCTTGGTAATAGCATCTGACTCAATGTCTGGCTCAACACAGGGGCTCTGTGTCATTTGCCTTCCTTCCTGTCAGCCATGGCAATGTATGTTGCTAAGGTCTGGTGAGGAGCTGTTAGTGAGCAGTTAGTAAGTGATGAAAAACCTGCTGCTGGCGAGTTGTCAAGCTTTCTAAGGGTCTCGTTGGCTCCTGTGCGTTTGATGGCTGACCCTGGGGGTGGGAGAGAGGAGAGAAGGTATATTGTCCACTGTCAACAGGAAGTCTTCCTTTTTCTGGAGAAAGTGGTGAAGAGTGATACGAAGGCTGTGCTACTGAATCACATCCCAGCTCTGCAGCCAGTCATTTCACCTCTGTCAGCTTCCTCTTCCCATCAGCAAACTAGCCCTTATAATACTTCTCAGGTGGGTTTGTCATGTGGAATAGTGACCTTTAATATAAAGTGTCCAAGTACGTCGTGGGCACCCAGCAAGCGTGGCCATTACACCGTCCCCACCAGGGCAGGAACTGGGACAAAGGTGCAGAGAAAGGGAGAGGCAAAGGGCTAATTCACACCATCTCAGTTCAAGTCCTTGCTCTGCGCGTTCCTAAGCTGGGGAAACTTGGGGCAGGTTCCTTATCCCTCTGAGCCTCAGTTCCCGCGCAAGACAGAACACAGAAGAGAACTTCCTTCACTGGGCAGCTGTGAAATCACGCAGGCGAGTCGCCTGGCACCGCTCCCGACCCCAAGGCCAGGGGAGCTGGTGCGGTCACTCCCTGCTGGTTGGTACGTGACCTTAGGGGTGGCGAAGGCGCGTGGAAGAATGAAAACGGCAGCTTTGCCCTTCGCAAACAGCGACCTCCTTTGTCCGCAGAGGTCACGGAGCAGCCGGCTCGGGAGTCGGTACCGGCGCAAGGCGCACGGAAGCCCCGACCCGGAGCCGGCGGCGCGCAGAGCGGGGCGGCCAGGGGCGCGGGGCTGTGACCTCATCGGCCGGCGCCGTCCCGGGGGGCCATGAGATCATGAGATGCCGGCGCTCGCCGAGGAGTCGATTTGTTGGGAGCGCGGGGACAGCCGGCCGCCCGCCGCGGTGATCTCATCCGGGCCCCCGGGAGGAGGAGGCAGGCGGCCCGGCGGGCCCGCGCCGCCGGGAGGTGGATTAATGCTTGCCGCCGGCCGGTGACGTCACCAACAGCGCCCGTTGCCGGGTAACGAGCGGCCTCTGGCCCCGCCCCCGGCGGCCCCGCCCCCCACCTGCCGCGCTCTCTGCCTCAACCCATTCTGCCTCTACCGTCTCTTTGCTTTTTTCTTTTTTTTTTTGTATTGAGGTACAACTTACATACTGTAAAATGATCTAATTATAAGTGTAGAGGCTCGATGAATTTTTGCATATGCATGTATCTATATGTAAAATATGTATATGTATGTCCATATGTTTCAAGATCTCAGCGCTCTTCAGTAGGAATGTGATGCAAGTCACATAGATAACTTCACATTTCCTAGTAGTCACGTTAAACAAGTAAGAAGGAGCAGGTGACATTCATTCTAATAATATATTTTATTTATCCCAGTATGTCCAAAGTATTATTTCAACAGGTTATCAGTACAAAAATTTTAATGAGCTCTTTTACCTTTTTTGTAAGACTTGGAAAACCCTGTGTATTTTATACTTTCAATACATCTCAATTCGGATTTAGCCACATTTAAAATGCTCAGTAGCCACATGTGACAAGTGGCTACTGTATTGAGCAGCATAGGTATAAAACATTTCCAGCACCCAGAAGTTTCCTTCATTCCTCCTTCTGGTCAGTACCCCTGCCAAGGGCACCCATCATTGTGACGTTCATCATCCCTCTTCAGTTCTCCCCCCCCAAACACACACACATCTTGTATCTTTTCTCTCTCCCCACATCTCACTTTGTGAGATGCAGATGCACCGGTCTGCATCACAGTGGCTCAGAGCACCAGATGGGAAGTCAGACTGGATTTGAACCCTGGCTCTACCCCTGTCTAGCACTTGGACAGTCTCCTTTGCCTCTCTGAGCCCGTGTTTCCTCACCTATTAACTGTGGCTCATGATAACAAGGTCCATCTCTTTGAGTTCTTAGAGTAGAGAGCCTTGGGGGCAGCATGCTAAGTGTTCCAAAGAGAAATTTTATCACCCAACTGTGATAAAATTGCTGGTTTCTTCTCTCTTCCCTCGTGTAATTCTTCCAGTAACTTGGTCTCCCACAATCTATTCCTTCCTCCCATGCCTCTGTTGCGTTTTCTCATCGGAGAAACGGGAACGGATCATAACTAGCCACCAGGGGAGCAGTGGATGTGCAATTCCGGGCCCATGGTAAGTGCTTGGTAATAAGGAGATCACTTTCTTCACCTTTCCCCTCTTTCATGACCTCTAGGTTTCCTTCAGTCCCCAGTCCCCTCAACACTTCTTCCTCCTACCACTCCTCGCCACGCTGTTCTGAAGTGTTTCCAAGCTCGTCCCCACCCGCGGCCTTCTCAAGATGAAGAAGACAGATTGGGAGCGCCTGCCCCTCGGCCGATGGCACAGCACCTCAGAGGTCGCTGTTCCTCATTTTGTTCTGAAGGGCTTTGCGGTCCCCGTGCAGCCTGCAATCATAACAGACCTGCAGGCTGCCTTCCCAAGGAAACAAGTCTTTGTTTTCAGCCCCTTACGCCTGCCCAGCCAGCCCATTTTGGAGCAGGAAGTGTGACCCGTCCTGGTCGCGATCAGAAGCTAAGGAGCAGTCCAGAGCGAGCAAAGCAAATATGGGAAAACCGTAGGGGAGGATGAGGGGCCCTTTGCTCTCCCCCCACCCCCGGGCCCCTGCGGCCCGGGGTGGGGGGGGGGTTTGCGGGGGTGGACCCAAGTCCTGCTTATTTCCCCCCACGGGAAAGGAGGGGCTTTGCAAGGAAGACTCTCTGTGGCCCTATGCTAGCTTTCCGGCCTCCTTTTCCTGACACCCTCTTTCTGTTGGGGGAGCCCCGTCGCCCTTTCACTGTGGTTCTGATGAGGCTGTCAGTCACGGCACTCCGCCCACCCCTGACCATGTGATCAGGCCCAACCAATCATAGAAGCCGACGGCCTCTTTTGGCCTCTAAGCTTGGTTCCGAGAATGGAGGCTTGCCATTCATATGGTGAATGGGTCCAGGGAGAAACAGGTCTCTCTCTTCATGTTGGAGTTGAAGCGTTAAGACTGTTGGCTTGGGGCTGGCAGTAGTCATCTTTCCCACCAGATATAGGTGAATCCAGCACTTTACCCACATCACATGGGTCTGGTTACCTAATGCTCTCTGTGCCTCGGTTTCCTCATCTGTAAAGTGGGAGCATTAATAGCACCTCCCGCAAAGTGTTGTGCGCGGCGTGGTGCCTAGCACATAATAAGAGCTAAGAAATAGTAATAATTATAATCATCATCATGATTGCCACCTGGAGAGGGCCTGGCCTTGGCGGGATTGAATGAAGCTTACACACAAGAGTAACAGAGACAGCCTGAACCGAGAGATGGGAAAGAGGAGAGATGGAAAGAACTAGAGAAATAGAGATCTTTGGCCACATTGTTTGCGCTCCTGGACCCAGCTGTACTGGAACCAGAGCCACCCCTGCCTTCAACAGTTTCGTGACCCAGTACATCACAATCTTTCTATAACCTACTTCAAGTAGGCTTTCTGTCACTTACAGCCGAAAGTGATGCTGTAGTACAGACTCTTATACCAGCAGTTCTTGTAACAGTGCTTAGAAGTCCAGGGTGTCAGAGCTGGGTCAATACTGCCATCACACAAAACAACATCGAGGCCCAGAGAGGGAGAAGTACTTGCCCGAAGCCACACAGCTACAAAGGATGCACCCCCAGCTACCTGACTTCAAACTTGGCACTTTTAATACCATTTCACATTATACGTGGCTAACATATGAAAATCAGTTCTTTTCCATCCTGCCTTCCTAGTCCACCGCCATCCTGCTTGATGAGGCTTAATTCATTTTGTCTGGAAGATATTTTATGCTTGCCAGACTGCTAGCAGGGGCCATGGTACTTCCATGAGCCACGCACTGGACTCAACGCTTTCTTTGCATTAGCTCATTTATCCTCCCCGCCACCCTAGGAGGTAGGCGTTACCTTTATCCCCATTTTACCAATGAGAAAACTGAAGCAGGGAGGGATGAAGCGACTTACCCTAGGTCAGTTGGTCAGAGACGGTCCAAATTCAAATCCCAGTCATCAGACTCTAGCATCCGTGCTCTTCACCACTGTACTCGCTCAGACTCCAGGGCCTTACCAGCTTGGAAGAGGCAGAACTGGGACTTGTACCCAATGTCACAATCCTTCTTTCCTTCCTTCTGCACTGCATGTGTGTCCCACATGTGCTCCGACTAGCAGTCATTGGACAACCCCTTCCTCCCTCTCTTTATACGCAGACCCTCAGTTTCTAGCACCTTCAGCATTAGGGCTCTCTATGAGCCACTCCTGTGAAAAACCTAGCTGTTTGAACCATGATCATTTAGCCCACCCATTCACTGATTCATTCATTCATTCAACAAACATTTGTGGATCACTAATGGATGCCAGGCCCTCAGGATTAGTTAGAATTGGAATAAGCGAATAACAGCAAAGAACCCAAAACAATAGTGGCCTAAATGTAAAAAGAGTGTATTTCTTTCCCATGCAAAACCCAAGGTGAGCAACCCAAGCCTAGTAATGTGACACCTTCCAGCTCACTGCTTCAGTAATCCTAGGGTGTGGGACTTCTCCTCATGGTCCAAGATAGCAACCAGAACACAAGCCATCATGTCCAAGTTCCAGACAGCAGGATGGAGGAAAGGGGGAAGAATAAAGTGAAAGGTTCTCTGAAGTTGTCACATGACACTTATCCTATATCTTAGTGACCAAAGTGGCATCTAGATGCAAGGGAACCTGGAAGAAACAGTCTTTGTCCAAGATAGTTGTGCATCCAGTTACAAAGCTGAGGACTGTAGGACTGAAAAGAAGGTGAGGACAGGATAGGGTAATAGCCAGCAACTAGGGACCCACCCTGACTAGGCATAGGGGAAAGATGGTGAGCGGGATATGATCCTCTGCACTCCTGAAGCTCACAGCCTAGTCCAAGAAGCACACATAATAGTTACTGACCACTTACTCCATGCCAGGTGCTTCTCAGAGGTTCTCAAATGTTTTAGATTCAGGTCCTCTTCACACTTTTCAAAAGTATTGAGGATCCAAGGAGCTTCTCTTTACATGAGTTACAGCTATCCACATTCACTGTTATAGAAATGAAAACTCTGACCTTTTGGGGGGCACCTGGCTGACTCAGAGGAGCATGTGACTCTTGATCTTGGGGTCAGGAGTTCAAGCCCCATGTGGGGTGTAGAAATTACTTAAATAAATAAAACTCTAAAAAAAACCTGACCTTTGTATAATACTAATTAATTAAAAATAATCAGCCAATTATACATTAACATTAATAACATCTTAATGAAACATAATTGTATTTATTTTTTAATTACTGAGAAGAAAGGCATTTTCTTTATTTTTTTAAATAGATTTCTTTAACACCTGGCTCAAGAGAAGATCACTGCATTTTCTCATTTGTTGCAAATCACATGTCATGAGCCTTGGGAAAAACTCTGTTGTACACTTGGTAGAGAGCAAAGATGTCAAATAATGTGTTAGTATTAGTATGAAAATAGTTTCGACTTCACAGAGCCCCCAGAAGTGTCCTGGGGACCCCCTCAGGGTCCCGGACCACACTCTGAGAAACTGATTTACTTGGAAGCTCATGGGAATCCTAGACAGTAGGCACAATCAGGGTCACAAGGTCACCCTCAAAGCAGAATAGATTTGGGGGAGGTGATCCATGGAAGCTCAGGGAAGGAGTGGCAAAGTAAGATGGGGAAGGAAAAGTCCAGCTTGTGCAGAAGTGAGCGGGAGCCTCATGCCCATGCGAGGTGGCCATATGGCTCCAGTGTAGACGGGGCCACATGGAGAAGGCTGGGTAAGCTGTTTAGGCTTTGTCTTCAGGGCAGTGGGGAGCCATGGAGTGTTATAAGCGGGGGGTCCTCAATAATCAGGTTTGTGTTCTCCAAGGAATATCCTAGGAGGAGGCACAGCTGTCTTTCTCCTCATTGCAGTGTGTCTGGCTTTTTGGCACAGTCCTGGAGTGCTAACCAGCCCTTAGCCAGCTTTTAAGAAGTGCTGGCAAACATTGCCTTCCCAGATTTACCCAGGAAACTTGGCCAGGCTGGGACAGCCGGCACCCTCCCAGAGTGGCTGTGACATCTCCCTTTAGCTCTTTACTCCAAAATGAGCTTCCTTTAGCTAACAGGCAGTCGCAAGAACAATAATAATAGCCAACATTTTTATATGGTGACCCATCACACCTTGTTTTAAGCTCTTTCCACATGTGACTTATTTTTCTGACCAGGAAGGATTTTTAAACTGGCCTCTGGAGCCAGCCTGTCTGGGTTCAAATTTTCTCTCTGCCACCTACCAGCTGTGTGACCTTGAGCAAGTGACCTAACCTCTCTGTGCCCCAGATTACTCTTCTATAAAATAGGGGTAATGATAGCTCCTATCTCCTAGGTTGTCATAAGAACTAAATGAATTAAGGCAAAGTGCTTAGAACAGCGCCTGGCAAGTAAAAAGCCCTCAATGTATATATTTGTTGTTACGAACATCACAACCCTTGGAGGGATGTTATTAGTACCTCCAATTTATAGATGAGGACACCGAGGCCCACTTCTTCATTCAGCGGGGGGCGGTGTATTGAGCATCCTGTTTGATGCCAAGCACCGTTCTGGCTTCTGTGGACAGAAACAGTGGTACCAGAAAGACACAGAGCCTGTATTTCAGAGGATAACATTCTCATAAATATAGACTCTGTCAGAGGGCGAGTGTAATAAAGAAAATGAAAGCAGAATACAGGGGCGCCCAGGTAGCTCAGTCGGTGAAGCAACTGCCTTCGGCTCAGATCATGATCCCAGAGTCCCAGGATCAAGTCCCCCACATCGGGCTCCCCGCTCAGTGGCGAGTCTGCTTCTCCCTCTGCCCCTCCCCCCTCTTGTGCTCTTTCTCTGTCACTCACTGTCTCTCCCTCAAATAAATAAATAAAATCTTTAAAAAAGAAAAGAGGGATGCCTGTGTGGCTCAGTTAGTTAGGCGTCTGCCTTCGGCTCAGGTCATGATCCTAGGGTCCTGGGATCGAGTCCCACATCGGGCTCCCTGCTCCTCGGGGAGTCTGCTTCTCCCTCTGCCCTTCACCCCGCTCGTGCTCTCTCTCTCTCTGTCTCTCTCTCTCTGTCTCTCTCACTCTCTCTCTCTCAAATAAATAAATAAAATCTTTTAAAAAAGAAAAGAAAAGCAAGCAGAATACAGAGGGTGGAGAGTGGCAGGGAGAGGTGGGGAGGGAGCGCAGGGGTGTTGCTTTATGTACATCGTTCTGTGATCCTTCTCGATGAGGTGACATTTGTGCCAAGATGCAAGGGAAGTGAGGGAGCCAAATGACAGATCTCAGGAAGGAGGGGGCTCCAGGGAGAGGGAAGAGCAAGTGCAAAGGCCCTAAGGTAGGACTGCGCTTGGCTGTCCCCCATCAGTCCCATCACACGTGTGGGCAGGGGGCAGATCTTACAGGATCTGGAAGAGGTGGCAAGGGTTTCAAATGTCACTCCGAGTGAGACAGATTTTCACAGGTACAAGCTCAGGGTTGATTTGATCTCCCTTATATTTTGAAAAGCTCATTTTAGATACCGGGTGAAGAAAAAAAACCACAGAAGGATGAGTACAGAAGGACAAGCAGAGGCAAAAGAGCTGTTTCCAGTAGGATTCGTAGATGGATTGGATATTGGTTATCGGAGAGAGGACATTCAAGATGATCTCAGGGGTTTGAGCACACGGAAAGGAAGTACCTCGCCAGAGGTATACAGCTAGAAAGTGGCAGAGCTGTCCAGTCAATAGAACAGAAGACCTGCATCCAAAACCCAGGCCGGCTACTTGACAGCTGTGTCAGGCCACTCAGCCTGCTCTAATAAAATACCGCATTTATCTCTTACAGCTCTGGAGGCTGGAAGTCCAAAATCAAGGCTGATTTGGTTCCTGGTGAGAACCCTCCTCCTGGCTTGCTGATGGCTATGTTCTTGTTGTGTCCCCACATGGGGGGGGGGGGAGGGGGCGGTGGAGAGAGAGAGAAAGAGAGGGAACGAGCGTGTCTCTTCTCATAAGGGCACCAATCCCATTCCTGAGGGCTCCAGCCTCATAACCTAATCACCTCCCAAGGCCCCACCTCCTCATACCATCCCATGGGGGTTAGGCTTCTACATAGGAATTTTGGGGGGGATTTGATTCAATCCACAGCACCCACTAAGTATGCTTAGATGAATGCTTTTGGTTTTTTTGGTTGTGTTTTGTTTTGTATTGTTTGGCTCAAAGCAACTACCATGATATTATCACTTAGGATTCCATGGGTCGGGAGTTCTGTCAAGGCACGCCAGGGACAGCTGGTCTCCACGTGGTGTCTGCTGGGGCCGGACCCTCCGAGATGGCCTGTTCACTCACAGGTGTGATGCAGCAGCTGCAGCAGCTGCAATGATGTGCCCAGGCTCCTGTATCCCAGACCGGCATTCTCACTGTTGGCTGGGTGCCTTGCTGCTTTCTCCTACCTGTAGTCTCAGAGCCTCTCCTTCTTGTAAATATTTTATCTACCTCTTTCAGAGAGAGAGAAGAGAGAGAGCACGCAAGCATGAGCAGGGGAGGGGCAGAGGGAGAAGCAGACTCCCTGCTGAGCAGGGAGCCCGATGCAGGGCTCCATCCCTGGACCCTGGAATCATGACCCAAACCAAAGGTAGGTGCTTAACTAACTGAGCCACCCAGGCGCCCCAGAGCCTCTCCTTCTTTATAGGACCTCTTCACGTGGTCTCTCCTTGTAGTTGGGCTTCTCACAAGCCGTGGCTGGAAGAGGAAGGGCAAGCAAAGAGGAAGGCCGTGGAGGTTGCCACGTATCACAGGGCCTGGGCTCTTCAGTCTCATTCTGATGTCCCTTAGTTCTCTTGAACCTGACATTTCTCATTTCCAGAGGAATTTGGCATTAATATTGCCCATCTCCTCAGATGATCCTGAGATTCCTTGCTAGCTCCTGTCACATACAGAGGCCTCCCTGGGTAACTGGGTCTTAGGTTCATTTGCTCATTTGATCCTCACACAATCCCCATGGTGTGTTGGAGGCAGGTTGCCCTGGCTTGCGAGAGCCGATGGTTAAGTTTTCAAGAAACTTGCAAGCAGGTGTTAAACTCTTGGCAGCTTGAAATGGGCCTTGTGGGAGTATTTATGCCACAGAAATTGACAAACACACAAATCAGGGCCTTATTTGTTTGTTTTCCAGAAACCTGGTTTGGCAGCATACCACTGTGTATGTGTGTGTGTGTGTGTTCAACCCCATTTACAGATGAAGAAACTGAGGCTCAGAGCCATTAAATTATTGTCTAAAATCAACCAATTTAGTAGGTACAGAGCTGACCTTGGAGTCCCAAAACCCATTCCCTTACCTGCTCTGCTGTCCTGCTGCTCTACGTGAGAAAGTGTGCACGAAAGAGATCCATAAACAGGCAAAGCTGCATAAATATTATGAATTGTAAAAGATCTTTCATCCCTGTCTACCTGTTCTTTATATATTACGCTGCTAACACTATCCGAAGATGTCTGTCCCCTCCCTCCTCACCCCCAGAGTTCTTCAAATTCTCTTTCCCACATAGGTGCATTCTCAAAAATTCTCCTCCTCTGTTCATTTCTCCTGCTTCTCAGCAGCCCATTCGCCTTCATTTACCACCCCCTCCCAGCGTCAGCCCTCTGCTGTTTCCTTGTTTCCCATTTCACTTTGCGTGTCCCCGTCCCCCCCCTTTATCCTAGCAGTAGGAAGTCGGCACGGACCCCGCCTTCCCGTCTCTGCCGCTCCCACCCCCTTTATCAGAATCCCAGCGGAGAACTCTGCGTGCCCCAGTCCTGTGGGGGGGGGTGGGGGACAGACGGCTCACAATCTGATAGCTTCTCCTTGCTCCCCAACACCCCAGAGAAACCACACATTCCATTTGGTGGTCGTCAGAAATAACATGCTTAAGAAACCTGGAATTACAAAGCAGCTTAATTAGAGAGAGATGGTTTCACTGGGATATGCCCAGTTTTCCCTGGGGGTTGTATCTCCTTCTTCAAGTGCCCCCCCCCCCAGCAGCTAATTGCTACCTTTAGCATGGTGCCACGCAGACACTCCCTTTATTTCATTGTCTGTGACATTGCTGCTAGCTTCTAAAGAGAAGTTACCTCTTCCAGCTCTCCTTCTCCATCAGCGAACTTGAGAAGCTGACGTGAGGAATGAGGGTGGAATCTCTAGCCTCAGAAAGGTCCCCAGTCACGAGACGAGCATCTCCTCTCTGCTAGATGCTGGCAACATGACCGACCGGGATCCAAATCGTCTTTGCGCTTACAGGGCTCACCGTCTGGTGGGGGAGACAGACACTGAAATAATTCTGTAGCTATTGTGAGAAATGCTCTGAAGGAGTGATTCAGTGGGTATGACAGGAGCGCCGGATGTAACTAAGGACTTGGGGAAGTCTTTCCAGAGCACGTGACAGTTAGCTGATGCCTGGACAGTGAATAGGTATTAGCTCACTCTCCAGAGAGCAGGGGACGGTGTTCCATCTGCAGAGGAAGAGCTTGGTCTGTATACTGAAGAAACTGAAGGAAGGGCCAAGAAGCTGGTACTTCTAGGGATGTGTTGGAGTTCCCACCATGGTTTGACTTCTCCAGGTTCTGACGTTTTAGACCGGGGTTGGCAAGCCATAGGCCACAAATCAAATATACCCTGATACCTGTTTTTGTAAATAAAGTTTTCTGGGAACTTTAGCCATGCCTGTGTGTTTACCTGTTGCCTATAGCTGATTTTGTGCTATAAAAGCAGAGGGGAATAGTTGTGACAGAAACTGTATGACCCACAAAGCCAAAGTATTCACGATCTAGCCTTTTGCCAAAAAACGTTGCCAACCCTTGATCTAGACCCGCTTGTGGGCAAGTAGGAAGCTTGGGGCCTGGACCAGGGAACTCGCCCACAGCTAATGGAACCTGACAATTGGGGATCCAAAGACAGTGACCAAGGCTGAATAAAAGCAGTGGTAAGAAGGGGGTGGTTGACAGGATCTGACCCCAGGCTGTCTGGCTCCTGAGGCTGCACCCCTAACAGCCAAGCCAGGCTGGTTGGGCAAGATTTGCCTGAGAGACAGGGCGCCTGGGTGGCTCAGTCGGTTAAGCGTCTGCCTTCGGCTCAGGTCATGATCTCAGGGTCCTGGGATCGAGCTGGCATTGGGCTCCCTGCTCAGTGGGGAGCCTGCTTCTCCTTCTCCCTCTGCCGCTCCCCCTGCTTGTGCTCTCTCGCTTGCTCGCTCTCTCTCTGAAATAAATAAATAAAATCTTTAAAAAAAAAAAAAAGATTTGCCTGAGAGGGGACAGCAGGGTCTGTCCCCATAGTTAGCCAGATGCCAGCCAACAGGGGTTTCCAGAGACACAGGGACATAGGACCTTTCATGAGGTGGTCATGTCCTCCCCCACCTTGAGGCCAGGCAGACGGAGTAGGAGGCTGCCTACCAAGATGGCATGGGGCCACTGTCTATTCTGTCACTTTTGAGCTTCTAGAACACCTGTTCTTCCTCATCCTCCCCACATTTCCTTCATCATTCTGCTTCTCACTTATCCACTAAAACAGTGCTTCTCAAACTTGAATATGTACCCAGATCACCTGGGAAACTGGTTAAATTATAGGTTCTGTTTCCGCAGGTCCAGGGTGAGGTGTGAGATTCTGCGTTTCTAACAAGCTCCTCAACAGTGCTGAGGCAGATGGTCCAGGGACCACACTTTGAGTAGCAAGCGTTTCAAGATCAGCTTGGATGATACCTTCTCTTAGGTCTTAGAAGGATTTACCTAATCACTTCTCCGCTCCACTCCCACCCCATACCTCAGCTCTGGGGCCCCCTAGTGCTCAGCTCTAGCCAAGTTGTACCACACTATATTAAAATAATTTGTCTAGTGTCTCTCTTACTCATTAGGTAGTGAGCTCCCTGAGAACAGGGACGAGGTCTTAATCGTGTTAGTATCACCAGAGCCTCGTGCTGTGTCTGGTAAGTAGTGGCTGTCCAGTAATGGCAGGTGGCGGGAGGGACATCAATGAATAGGAGGGAAAGAAGGATGGACACATCGATGGATGCATGGATGAGAGAGAAGGAGGTGAGGAAGAAAGGAAAGGAGCGTTCTCCGGAGGTTCACTGAATTCAAGGAGGAGCGACAAAAGCAAGTTAGGTTGGACGTTGGGAGAGACTGGGCTATTGGCGCAGAATGAGATGGAACATTCAATAGTTGAGCGACCCTGGGTGAGGGCAGTTGAGAGCATGGGGCCTCTGAGACTGAGGTGGTGCAGGAAAACGAAGCTCACAACATGGGTATTCAGCAGAGCCCGGGGCCTGCTGTCAGGACATGGACAGAGCTTGAGCAGCCTTAGCCATCTGCTGAGCTGCTATACCATTGTTCCTGCTCCCACCACACCATTGGCTTATAAAACAAGCATGGCGGCCATCCCCCCACATCTCTGCTCCCCAGTCACCTCCACCTTCCCACAGGCTGCAGAGGGAACCAGCATTCCCCTCTGGGGGATATGTCCAGGGGCCAGGTCAGGGACTGGTGGGAGTCTGGAGGGGATAGAGGGCCCTTACAACAGGGGCGCAGCCAAATCGCCACAAAGGTCAGGCATTGGGGTGAGTGGACAACTGGATGCCCCTCCTTGGTCCTTAGCAGATGTGGGCACATCTGCTTCAAGGGGCCCCCTTCCTAGGCCTATCAAGATGGAATATAGCAGGGTAGACAGGAAGTCTCTATTCTCATCCCAGTCATCACCCATTCAATGGATAGGCAACGTGTTTTTATAACCTTTTTTCCCCTCGAATGTAAATATATGCTCAGTACAAAAAAAAAAAAAAAGAGAGAGAAAATAATGGAAAAGGCAGGAAAACACACAAAAAAATAAATATTTCTGTGTTTATGGGGCACATTTCCACTCAGAACTATGATTTGAGTATTTCCTTGAGTCAATAGATATCCTTCACCAGGATGGTTTTTTTACCTTTCCATTTTGAAATTTTAGATTTAAAGAAAAGTTGCAAGGGGAGCCTGGGTGGCTCAGTTGGTTAAGCGTCTGCCTTCGGCTCAGGTCATGATCCCAGGGTCCTGGGATCGAGCCCCGCATCGGGCTCCCTGCTCCGCGGGAGGCCTGCTTCTCCCTCTCCCACTCCCCCTGCTTGTGTTCCCTCTCTCACTGTGTCTCTCTCTGTCAAATAAATAAATTTTAAAAAAATCTTTAAAAAAAAGTTGCAAAAATAGTACAGAGTCGCGCCACATACCGTCCCCCCAGGTCCCCCTAATGTTAACATCTAGTATGACCACAGTACAATTAACAAAGCCAAGAAATTAACATCATTGCCATTACTATTAGCGAAAACTACGGACCTTACCAGATTTTGCCAGTTGTCCCACTAACGTCTCTTTCATAGTCCAGAGATTATCGAATCCAAGATCCCACATTGCCTTCATCTGTCATATCTCCTTAATCCTCTCCGACCTGACAGTTCCTTGATCTTGACTTTGTCTTTTGTGACCTTGACACTTTTGAAGAGTGCTGGACATTTCTTTTGCAGAATGACCCTCCATTTGGATGTGTCTCTTATTAGTTCATGGCTCAGTTCAGGTTGTATACATTGTTGACCAGAATAACCACGGAGGTGATAACTATGTTCCTCTCAGTCCATCACGTCAGGGGGTCCAGGCTGTCCATACAACTTACTGCTGGGGGTGTAAACCTTGATCACTTGGTTAACATGATATGTGCTGGGTTTCTTCACAGTCAAGTTGCTGTTTTTCAGAATAATGTCTGAATGGCTGTACGGCTTTCCATTATAGATCTCCACCATAACCAGACCCTCTTGTTGTACATTTATTTACTTGTGTCTGTTTGTACTGTTACAGAGAATACTGCAGTGACCATTCCTACACATCTCAGCACATATCCTGGATTATTTTGTTTGGATGAATTCCTAAAAATAGAATTGCTGGAGCAAATGCTATTCACATTTTTAAGGCTATGCGGTGCCTGAGGCAGGGATGGTTGCTTCTCTCTCTGTTTGTTTGTTTGTTTGTTTGAATCAGCTTTATTGAGGTGTAATTTAAATACCAAAAATGCAGATTTGAAGTGTATATTTCAATGAGTTTTTTTATTAAAGATTTTATTTATTCATTTGTCAGAGAGAGAGAGAGAG
The DNA here is from genome assembly GCF_037043125.1 of Eumetopias jubatus. Classification (NCBI taxonomy): domain Eukaryota; kingdom Metazoa; phylum Chordata; class Mammalia; order Carnivora; family Otariidae; genus Eumetopias; species Eumetopias jubatus. The sequence continues at coordinate 80,514,730 of NW_028274822.1, read as the reverse complement.
AGAGAGAGCACAAGCAGGGGGAACGGCAGGCAGAGGCAGAGGGAGAAGCAGGCTCCCTGCTGAGCAAGGAGCCTGATGCGGGTCTCAATCCCAGGACCCTGGGATCATGACCTGAGCCAAAGGCAGACGCTTAACCGACTGAGCCACCCAGGCGCCCCTATTTCAATGAGTTTTGGCAGATATATACATTTGTGTAACTACCATCCCAATCACATTATAAAATACCTCTATCACTCCCCAAAATTCCTTGATGCCCCTTATAGTCAGTCCTCCTCACCCCAGGCAACCACTGATCTGATTTCTCTCACAACAGGTTAACGTATTCCAGGATTTCATATAAATGAGATTTGTACAATATATATTCTCTTATAACCGTCTCCTTCGATTGGACATAATGCGTGTGAGACTCACCCACGTTGTTGTGTATATCTGTCATCTGGTCCATTTTTATTGCCGAGTGGTATCCTATTGTATAAATATACAACAATTTGTTTATCCATTCTTCCACTGATAGACTTTTGGGCTGTTTCCAGCTTGGAGGTATTATGAATAGAATTGCTATATGATCATTTGCATATAAACAGACATATTTTCATTTCTCTGGGGTCCATACATAGAAGTGGAGATGCTGGGTCATAAGTAGGTACATGTTTAAATTTATCAGACATAACAGAGTGGGGTTATTTTCATCTCATTTTATAGCTCAGGCCACAGAAAGCTGGAGTGACTTGTCCAAGGGCAAAGGGAGGAAGGGAAATAGAATTGGTTGAGTACTGCTCCATGCCAGGCACAGTGCTAGATGCTCTCTGTGAATCTTCAGAGCAACCTATAAGATAGGAGTTGTGGTTCCCATTCTGTAGATGAGGAAGCTGGGGCCCATGAGCTTGCAGCAATGCAAGCTTCAAACCCAGCCCCATCTGAATCCCAAATGCATCTCCTTTGCCCAGATGTCCCCTGCCTCCTTGCAGACTGTAGGTGGTGGAGGTGGGAAGGAGAACGCATATCCCCCTCCACCTTTAGGCCTGCCCTTACTTGCTTCCTGTTGGCCATCCAGCCCATGCCCCAGAGGCCGGCCCCCCGTGACGCCTGGGTCAGCCCTCGAGACAAGAGCAATCTGTGTGTGGGGCCAGGGACGGTGCCCCCAATGCCACAACAGGCACCAAGGAGTGACCCACACTCCAACCCTCCAACAGAAGTGTCCAGTTTCTCCCTCCCTGAAATGTGATCCTCAGAGCTTTGCTCCTCGGCGCTGGTGGGCAGTGGGTGAGGGCGGCGGGCAGGGGCCACGTCTCCCCGGCCATATCGCAAACCCATTAGGAGCAGGTCTGAGTGCTTTCCAAAGCTGATTAATGGCCTGCCTGTGACCTGGAACGTCATTACTGCCCAGGCTGGGGGACCCCCGGCTGGGTCCTTCGGGTCCTTTACAGCTAATAATAATTGATGCTCTCTGTGTGGTTGCAGGGAAAGTTCTATCTGGTCATCGAGGAGTTGAGCCAGCTGTTCCGATCGCTTGTCCCCATCCAGCTGTGGTATAAATACATTATGGGAGATGACTCCTCCAACAGCTACTTCCTAGGAGGGGTCCTGATTGTTCTCTACAGCCTCTGCAAGGTGAGGTGGGCTGGGGGCTGGGGGGCTGGCCTGAGGAAGGTCCACTCATTTGCTGGGCCTTGGGGGTAAATGGGGAGCTTGGAACCTTTTTTTTTTTTTTTTTTTTTTTAAGGGAGGTAAAATGCACACAACACAAAATGAACCACTAACCATCTTACGGTGTGCAGCTCCGTTGCATTGAGCAGGTACACAGGGCTGTACCACCCCCACCATCTAGTTCTAAGACATTTTCATCACCCCAAAAAGAAACCCTGTACCCATCAAGCCGTCCCTCCCCATTCCCGCCCACTACCCTCCCCCAGCCACTGGCAACCACCAGTCTGCTGTCTCTATGGACTTGCCTATTGTGGACATTTCACATAAATGGAATCCTCCACTATGTGGTCTTCTGTGGCCGGCTTCTTTCACTTAGCATCATGTTTCCAAAGTTCATCCACATGGTGGCATATATCAATACTTCATTCCTTTTTGCAGTTAAATCCACCCTAATTTCTTGCCCATAAAGCTCACCAGATACTCTCCCTTCACATATTTCCATTATTACTCCTGTATTTATGGGCGAGGAGATGGGGGCTCAGAGAGAAGCAATTTGCCCAGCGTCACTGGGCTGAAGACAACAGAGCGGGTGTCAAACCTGGGCAGCCTGCTTCCAGGGCCCAGAGCTCTTACCCATAGACGACACTGCCCCCTGACACTTGTTTCCATTCCTGGGTGCAAATCGGGGTTTTCCCCCCTAACCATAAACACATTCTCCTCTTTCTTCTCCCTTCTCTGTTTCTGGCTCTAGAGAATCCTGGGGGAATGTGTTCTTCCCTTCCCTTTCTCCCAGCAGGACTAGCCGGGCCATCCATGCCCTGTAAACCACTGGGGCTTCTCTTGCCTGCTGATTCTGATCGACTGGCAGTACCTCACTGGGGTGCTGGCTGGGCTCAGAAGCAGAGTGCTGTGATCAATTAGCAATGCCTGTGCTGGGCTTGGCACGGGGAAGAGGCAGGATGTATGTCATGTATTTGCTATCCTGGGCCAGCTAGCAAGGGAGCCTATCGACATAAGACAGCAAGACAAATGCGAAGCAAAACTGAGGGGAATGAGGAGCTCCGAATGGGATAGAGTGTCCTAAAAACATTCGTCGTCAAAGACGAGGGATCGGTGGGGGTTGATCGGGAGTGGTGAGAGAGATCCTAAACAACCCTGGGAGACTTTTCAGCCATCACTCCCCTCTCTTTTCAGTCATTCGACATCTGTGGTCGTGTGGGCGGAGTTAGGAAAGCTCTGAAGCTTCTCTGCACCTCTCAGGTGAGCAGATTTCAAATGGCGCCCACTGAAGGCAAAAGAACCAGGTGCTGGAAAGGGCTCTCACAGCACTCCTGAGGGCATTGCTCCGGTGAGGGTCCACAGCTGGCCTTATCTCTCTCCCCTCCCTCAAACAGAATTACGGCGTCCGGGCCACTGGGCAACAGTGCACGGAAGCCGGCGATATCTGTGCCATCTGCCAGGCTGAGTTCCGGGAGCCTCTGATCCTCATGTGCCAGGTGAGCAGGGCTGGGCAGAGCCATCAGGGGACGGAGGCTGGGGGACCTCTGGGGCCGTGTCCCGAGCAGAAATCCCATGCGCCTCTCCCCTGACCAAACCTCGGGGCTCTGGGATGGGTCTTTGGGAACAGCGTGGTCAAGACTGGAGTCAGATCAGACCTGGGGTTCAGATCTCAGCTCTGCCTCTTCCTAGGTGGGTGGTCCTGGGCAGGTTCCTTCCCCTCTCTGAGCCCTGGATTTATCAGTCAAGCGTCAAAAATGAAAAATTCAGTATGGTGTAGTCAGAATAGTCTGCGTGGGAATCCCAGCAGCACTCTGGACCCTGCAAGGGTGGATCACTCCCTCTCCCTGAGCCTTGGTTTTTCTCGTGTATAAAATGGACATCATAATACCTACCTCATAGAGCTATGATTATGATTAAATGAGATCATCGATGAAAGAGCTAAATTGGAATTAGTCATCCATAAAAATGGCTCTTGTTAAAATTCTTATCATCACTGTAATTACTATTACCGTTTGTTTTCGTTATTAATTGTGGGCCACCAACCCATAGCAGTAAGTACTGGTTACTCTCTTTTAGCTCCCTAAACGTACTCCTCCTCCTGACATCAGGGGCTAAGATGTCAGTTCAGCAGATGTATATGAGGCAAAGCATCCTATCAGATACCGGGGAGGGGAGACAGAGGGCACACAGACCCTGTTCCCTGCTCTAGCAGCCCACGGCCTCCTTGGGGAGACAGACACATACATAAATAACTATGAAACAAGGCAGGCAGTCATAAGTGCTGTGTAAGAGAGATTCATGCAGGATCCTGGGGGACCAGGACAGAGAGCGATGACTTCCAGGCTGGGAAGGCTTTTTGCAGGAGGCACAGCCTGAACACTGGTAAGAATGGGAGCACGGATGCTCCCCTGTTCGGCAACCACCACCCCCTACTCCTGGGGGTCAGAGGGCAGGAGGGGAGGTCCTTTTTTGGCATCAGCAAATTTTTTTTTTTTTTTTTTTTTTTTTTTTTTGCTGTTTGGGGGAATGCTAGGAAGTTCCTTTTTTTTTTTTGCATCTTATTTATTTTTAAATTGAGAATATGTTTGCATGACTCAAAATTCGAACTGAGGATCTCATGAGTTGGGAGTCATGGGGGGTTTGTGCAGCGTGGGACCTGGGTTGGAGCCTGGAACCGAGAAAGGACATGAGTAGGAAAACTGGTTTGAGGTAATCCAGATAGTTTTGGGGGTTCGGTAGTTAGTCATGACTCAGTGGGGTTTTGGCTTTGATGTAAAAGTAAGGCAAGTAAAACAAGCTGATGATATTGGGGGAATTGAAACTTAGGGGGCTAACTGAGGATTCTCTGCACTAGCTTTGCAACATTTATGTAAGTCTAAAATTATTCCAAAATTAAAAGTTTATTTTTTTAAAGATACAGAGAGGAAAACAGTGACTGGCCTCCTACCCTCCCCCCAGCTCCCTGGTTTCCTTTATATCTTCAGAGAGATGCTTTATAGAATTAAAACACTATATGTACACACACAAACACACACACACACACACACACACACACACACGTACACATGTCATTTTTCAGAAAGACCTCTGTTGTAGCATATTCTCCCCAAGCTGTGTTCTGCATCTTTCGTCTTTGCCCCTTCTTTGCATGTTGTCCCCCTTTGGGGATGGACCACCGTTGGTTTTATCATTCCCCTATGGATGGGCATTTAGTAGCTTATAATTTTCTCTAATTACAAGGGTGGCTGTCCTGAGAGGTCAGAAGTGGGGAGATCTACAGCACCTACCTGGGCCCATCGAGTGAACTAAATGAGTTGATGTCAGTGAAGCATTTAGTGCTATGCCTGGCACGTGGTCAGGGTTCAATCCCTATCGGCTCTTATTGGCACGCATTCCATTTCACACATGTGCAAGCTCTTGGTAGGATAAATTCCTAGTGGTGGAATTACAAGGTCAGAGGGTATCCAGTTTTGACAGATATTGCTAAATTGCCCTTCATAAAGCGTATATCCGTTTACGCTCCCAGTGCGGAGTGCAACCCGACCTCTTGCTCCCCTCGCTTACCAACACACTGCGCGTTCCAACCTTTTCTGAGCCTGGCCAACCTGACAGGTGACAAACGTGATCTCGGTGCAGTTTGAATTTCCATTTCCCTAATTATGAGCACACTTGAGCATCTTTTTATATGGTTCAGAGCCATCTATATAGCCTTCTCCGTGGCAGCGATTACTTGAACATGATGTCAAGGTGAAAATCTTGCTTCTTCCTTTCTGGCAATCTCTCCCAGCCTTTGTGTGTCTGCTTCTCTCCCATTCCTCTCCTGGTGTCACAACGTCTTCCCAAAGCTGGATTCAAATTCCTGGGAGGGTTGTCCCAGATCTAGGAGCACCGGCCACATACGGCGGTGGTCGGAGCCCACAGTCCTGGCCAAGCCAGGCTCGCTCTGCTGCCGGGAGCTGGGCCTGGACTGCCAGAGACAACTTCCGGAGGCAACAGGGCCTCGTTCATTCCTGAGCCCTTTGAATGAATGAATGAGCCAAGTGTTTCTTCCTCAGCGTCTTCCCTGACTCCACTTCCCGGGACTAGCTGGTGCTCCCAGCGGTATGGCCTCAGTGATCCTTGTGTTTTTCCTTCATAGCAGTTACCCCAGTTGTCATCTACTTAATCAGGCAACTGGTTGTGTAAGGTCTGTCTCCTCTTTGCCAAAGCATTGGCAAACTTGAGAGTGGTGACTGACTGTGTCTATCTTGTTAGCATGAGAATCGTACTGACCCAGTAAATATCGAACGGATGGATGGATGGATGGATGGATGGATGGATGGTTGGGATGGAGATGGATGGTAGCCAGGCGAACAGGTGGATAGATGAGTACCAAGGTGCATGGATAGAGGTATAGTGTGTGGGTGACTGAATGAATGGAAAAATTGTTGGACACCTGGGTGGGTGAGTAGGTGGGTAGATGGGGGGAATGGTTGGGTAGATGAATGAATGGGTACATGGGGGAATGGTTGGGCAGATGAATGAATGGGTACATGGGGAGAATGGATGGGTAGATGAATGAATGGGTAGATGGGGGGAATGGATGGGTAGATGAATGAATGGGTAGATGGGGGGAATGATGGGTAGATGAATGAATGGGTAGATGGATAGATGGTTGGATAGATGAACAAGACAGATGAATGAGTGGATAGATGAAGAGCCCACCAGGCTAAAAGAACGTCCTATCTCTCCTTCAAAGGGACATCAAATTAAGCACAGTGTGTCATACGCACATGACCCACCTCCCTCCCTGCCCCCCCCCATCTGAGCCTGGGAAACAGACTGTCAATGGAAGCTGGTCAGGCAGACCCTGGGCGTGCCCAGAGGTTAGAGAGCTCTCCACTCAGACAGATGCATTTGCCCAGCTAGTCACTCCCCACGTATCTCTGGCATGCCTCCTGCCAGGCGATGGGGCATCAAGGAAAGGGCACTTTGAACACAGAGTCAGAAACTTGGCTTATTTAAAAGATTTCTTTCCAAAGAGAAAAGTCAGAGTGCAATTGGCTCTTGGTCACTATGAGTTTGTTTTGTTTTGAATATTGATAATGTAAAGGAAAGAGGGCAGGAGAATGATGACTCCTGTTGATTTTGTGCTGTTTCCATCCTTCCAGACACCTTGTGGGCAAACAGTGACCCTCTATTACAGAGACAGAGGTGGGCTTGGCAAGGAGAAAGGACAGACTTGCCTGAGGCCCCCCTGCTCCTCAGCAGCAAAACCAGATTCCAACCCAGAGCCCTGGATTCCAGAGGCCAGGACCTTTCCCCCAGGATGTGGCCTCTTGCTCTGAGATGTCCTCAAGGCTGCATTAAAAGATTAGAGCCCTTTGCCCGGAAATTCCTAGGAGCATGCTGTGCCCTGCGGAGCTCAGCCTGTGTGCATCACCTCCAGGGAATAAACGAACAGCCGAGCTGGGATCACACTCAGCACCTCTGCTGACTCCTCCATCCATGCATTTACGCGTCAGGTGCTTTCTGAGCACCCACAGCATCCCAGCACTAACTTTGCAACTCCTAGCAACATGTTTCTTTACGGCACTGACCCCCCATGTCCTCTGTCACCCAGGAACGAAAATGCTTGCCCTGAGCGGCTTGCAGGCTCTTCGATACAGTCGAATGAGATGACGTGTATTCTGTGCGTGGGTTCTGAAAAGCATAGCGTGTTATGCCAATACTCAGTGTAAGTGTTTAATTCTAAATCTAGACAAAGCTGGCTGGGTGTATGTGATTCAAGAGGATCTGTGGTTAGGGCTGTGTGTGTGTGTGTGTGTGTGTGTGTGTGTGTGTGTCCCTTATCTGATAGTAGCCCCACTTTCAGTAATGTCATTTTCACAATCGAGTGCTATAAACATCTCCATGTGTGACCAGTATAAATAGAATGTGATGGGTTAGAGTATTTGCTATGGAGGCAGACACCTCTTGTATCAGTTACCCATTGCTGCCTAACAAATGACCCCAACACTCCGTGGCTGAAAGCAACTAGCATTTATCATCTCATAGTTTGCATGAGTCAGCAGTCCAGCAACCCAGCACAGCTGGGTCCCCTGCTTCAGAGTCTCTCCCAGGCTGCAGTCAGGACACCAGCCAGGGTACCATGGGGAAGGATCTGCCTCCAAGCTCAGTCATGTGTGGGTGGCAGGATTCAGTTCCTTGTGGGCTGTAGGACCAAGGGCCTCTGTTCCTCACTGGCTGGTGTGGCCAAAAGCTACCCCGGCTTCCTTGTCACACTGACTTCATCAGAACGAACATGTGAGAAGCCCAAGAAAGAGTGTGAGCAAGAGGGAAGGCCCCATCTGCTGTAACCTAATCTCAGAAGTGACATCCCATCCTCTTTACTGTATTCCATTGGCTTGAAGCAAGTCACTAAGCATAGCCGCACTCAGGGGGAGGGGAAGGGCCACACAGGATTTGAATCCCAGGAGGAGGAGATCGCTGGGAGTCATAATCAAAGTCAGCCTACCGCGTCCCTGAAGTTGAATTCCAGCCTCACTGCTTAGCAGCTGTGTGCCCTTGCACTGGTGGGTCTCCCTCTCCGAGTCTCGCTGGTCTGGGAGCTGTCGTGAGACTGGATGTAAAGGACGTGAGTGGTGCCTAGCACAGCATTTGTGCTCAATGAGGGAGAGGGCCCATGATCATTACCTGTACTCTTCACCTGAACAATCCGCCCAGACCTGGCCTGGCTGCTTCCTTGTTTCTCAGCTCACACCGAACACCAAATGCTGGGCTGGGAGCTGCCCCTCATCCAGAGCCTCCTCCCTCGCATGGGGGTTTAGCTTCTGTGCTTGTGGGGGCTCTTGTCCCTAGCCCTCACTTTACCCACCTGCTCCGAATCTTTGAGCAAGACTCGGGGAGTCTGGATGGAATTCAGGGGGAGGGGAGGGTGGCCCATCTGACCCCAGGGGCTCCTCACCCGCCTCCGTGCTCCAGGATGCACAGCCAGGGAACCATTAATGACCCGGTGCCACCTGCCTTCCCCACTGACCATAAACCCACCCGATCCTACACTTCCCAGCCCACAAGGGGCCCCTTCTGGCCAGAAGGGAGAGGCCAGGTCTTAACCATGCTGGTATCTCCAAAATCTCCCACCTGACCTACCCAGGAAGGCATTCCTTTGTCAGCTACATCTACAGAGTCCCTACTCTGTGCAGGCTCGGGGCTGGGCTATGGGAACACAACCGCAGTCGCTGCCCTCATGAAGTTTACCACCCAAATGACAGGGCAAATGGTAAATGAGCAGTTAGAAGAGTGGTTCTCAAAGTGTGGCCCAGGTACCCCCTGGTTTCATTTTCGTGTGCTTGTGTAGTCTTGGTTTCAATTTCTAATACAGGAAATATAGGCAGATTTGACCCACATATACAAAAGCTCTTTGAGATCATCAGTGATTTTTTAAGACTGTAAAGGGGTCTTGGGACCAAAACATTTGAGAACCACTGAGTGAGACGTGCGAAAGCCTCAGGGAATGTTTTTTTGAAGGAAGGAATGAAAAGCTGGCTCATTTCCCGTTCACCTGACTCAGGTATTGAGTTTCCCGTGATCAGGGCTTGTGTTGCTTTCTTCTCCGTAACTACCTCCTTTTCCCGGGGAACAAGGTTAAGTCTCATTCATTCGTTGAGCAGACACTTCCTGAGCATCTGCCACGTGCTCAGAACCGTGTTGGGAGGGTGGTCCCTGCCCTCCCGAAGCCCTTAATGCAGTGAACAAGACAGATGAGTTTACGGATCATTCCAGAGGCGTGCATGTGATGCCGCGAGAGACACCCTCCCCAGGAGGAACCTGGAAGGGGAAGGGACAGTCAGCACTTAGACTTGCAGGAAACAGTGAGGCATGGAGGGTGGGGGACGTCACAGAGGGCACCATTATGCAGGGCCTTGAGTGACCTGGGTGGGAGTCCAAGAAGCTGCTGGTCCTGCTGACCACTGGGTCCTGCCCTCCAGACCACGGTGAGAGTCCAGGCACAGCCTTCAAGGTTCTGTGTGGCCTGCTCACCTCCTGCCGCCCACTCCCCATGCTCTCCTGCTGTAGCCACATTGGCCATCCTTGAGTGCCTCAGTGCTGTTCCCACCTCAGGAGCCTGGCACAGCTGCTCCCGTCTGCCTGGAATGCTCTGTCCTATCCCCTCCCTTCACCCATTCAACTGCTGAACATCCTTCAGGCCTTAACACGAGCGTGCCCCCCTCCAGGAAGCCTTCCTGGACTACCCCCTGCATCAGACTGGTCCCCTGTTGCATAGAGCATCATGGAGTTCTCCTTTAGAACACTGTTTACAGTTAGGCACCTACTGCACACCGTGCTAGGAGTGGGTTTACAAGAAGCTTACAGCCTGGCACGGAGGAACAGATAATAAACAATAAATAGATATAATGTAATAATAACTCCTACTGTATAATAGCCAACATTGACAACACACTTACTATTGACCAGGCATTGTTCTAAGTGCCTTTTTAATTTTTCAAACTTTTTAAGAAACATTGTATTGGGATTTTCATATTACCATTTTAAATTATCGGTTTTATTTTGAAAAATTTCAAAGCCACAGAGCAAAAGGATAGTAGAATGAACACCCTTTTACCTGTCATCTGGATTCACTAATCATTAACATTTTCCATTTGCCTTTTCTTGATGTAACTGTCTTCCCCCCTTGCCGGTTCAGAATAAGTTGGTGACATTTTGATTCTTCATCCGAAAATATTACAGTGTTCGCCTTTGAAGAACAAGGACGTTCTCTCCCATACTGCAATTCCACCATCACACCCAGGAAATTTAAAATTGATGTAAAATATTATCTAATATATGGTATATATCCAGATTTCTCCACCTGTCTTCAAAATATCCTGCACAGCTAGGGTTTTCCCCCCATCCAGGCTCCAACTGAGAATTGTACACTGCCTTTGACTGTTATGTCGAAGCACTTTTAATGTGAAGCAATCTTGTTATGAGTGGAGTACTCTTAGCAGCATTTTGGGGGCCCCTGGCTGACTCAGTCAGTAGAGCATGTGACTCTTGATCTTGAGGTCCTGAGTTTAAGCCCCACGTTGGGCATTGAGCTTACTTAGAAAAAGGGGGGATTCCCTCCACTTCCTCCTGACCGTCTCCCATTTTACAGATGAGGAAACTGAGGCATTGGGAGGCTGAGTCACTTGTCCAAGTGATATGGCCAGAAAGTAGTAGAACTCATTGATATTTCCAGTCTCCCTGCCTTTCTCTTAACTCCTGAGCTCTGTTCTCAACAGAGCTCAACCCATCAACTAAAGGCATCTTTTTAAAATGCAAATCCTCTTCAGGTCACTCCTCTGCTCAAAGCCCTACCAAGGCTCCCCACTTCTTTCTGAATAAAAGCCAAAGGCCTCCTGTTGCTCACAGAGCCCTATGCAATCTGTATCCCTCCATAGCTTCTCTGACCTCATCCCCCACCTCCCACCCTCCAGCCCCAGGCTCAGCTGCACAGCAGACATACTCCTGCCTCAGGACCTTTGCACAAGCCATTCCCTCTGCCTGTAGCAGTCTTTCCCAGAGATCCTCAAGGCTCAGTCTTCACCCAAATGTCAGTATTTCAGTGAAAGTCCTTCTGGTACCCCTTGCTGAACACAGCAGCCCTCCCAAGCACTCCCCAGCCCCTTCCCCCAGGCTTTTCTTCTCAGCACTTATCACTGATGTACTCTACATTTTGGAGATTCATGGGGCCAGTCATCTCCCCAAGTAGAGTGAAAGCTCCACGAGGGCAGGGGCCGTCTGTTTTGTTCACTGCTGTGTCCCCAGCTCCTGGGACTGAGGCCGGCACATAGGAGACACTCGCTGCAGTGTCCCCAATCGTCCTGCTTGCTGTCCCTACAGCACGTGTTCTGCGAAGAGTGCCTCTGCCTCTGGCTGGACCGGGAGCGCACCTGCCCGCTCTGCCGCTCAGTTGCCGTGGATACCCTGCGCTGCTGGAAGGACGGGGCCACTTCGGCACACTTCCAGGTGTATTAGGGCTGAGGGACGAGGAATCCCAGCTCCCAGGCACACTGTGGGAGCCGATGGATGGCCCACGTGATTGGGTCCGGCTCTGCGGACTTCCTGGAACACAGGCCTCAATCATTTACGATCGTGCCTCCTGCCTTTCTCCACCTCCTTCCCTAAGCCAGGCCCCTGTCCTCTCCTCCCGACCTTCACCTTCCTCTTCCGTTCTGTGGCACAGTGTGTGCGTCCCTGGTGCGGCCGTTCTTCCCCTACAAGCCTCCTGACTCAGATCTGGCCTCCTCCCGCGTGGGTCTCCTGCCCCCTCCAAGGGAAGGGACCGGTGATAGACAGGTCCTGCCTGGTGTTATTTTAACTCTTGGTGACCTGATGCTGCGCCCCGGAAAGGGCCTGGACATCACTGCCTCTCCCCAGGCGGTGCAGGTCTGCAGGTTAGAATCACTGTGGAGCATTTCCCAAATACAAGTGCCGGGCCCCACCTTGTCCTTGCAATAGTTGAGTGTACCAAGCCCATCGTGCCAGCTAAGCATCCTGCTTGGATGACCTCTTGTAATCCTCTCAACAGCCCTGGGGTGGAGGTCCTGTTGTTTCCTCTGTTTTACAGAGGAGGAAACTGAGGTACAGAGCTCCATGTGGTAACTTCCCCAGGGTCACCCAGCTAGCAGGGGTGGACCCTCTGTCTGGCTTCAGAGCCCACCCTCTCAACCACCATGCTCACCCGCTGCTCAGACACTGCGGGCGTGGGGCCCAGCAGACATGGCTTTTTAGGCGCACGAGAGGTGATTCTGATGCCCATCCGTGGCCCAGGTGCATAGCACATTTGGTTTGGGCCCCACTGAGGATGCCAACAGGGAGCGCTGGCTCTGGAAATCGAGCTGTGGCTCAATTCGTGGAAAGAGTTGGTCTTTAAAATTGCAATTTTGCTGGGTTCTGGCTGGGATGCTCAATCGCATTTGGGTATCAGGAATGGCCAGCTTTGGTCCCGATGCCGATATCACTGGGTCACCACACCTGTCTTCATTTCTGTCCTCCTCCTTCTGCTCTTCTCCTGTCCCTCACTTGGGTCTCAGCTTGTCTACAGTGCCTGTGGCCATCACCTTCTCCCCTGGTGGCCCTGAGAGCAAAATGAACGATCCACATTACGGGTTTTTCCACAAGCCAGGGTGGTGGCATAGAATGCAGTAGCAGTCAGGGTGTCTGTAATCTCTATAGCAGAGCTGCTGATCTCTATAACAGAACAGCTTCTCCACCTGTGAGACCCTCCCTGCTTTGAATGTGGGACAAGATGGGACAGGTGATCACTTAGAAGCTTCTGGAATCTTGCCTGCCCCTAACCCTCTCCCCACTCTGTTCACTCACTGTCAACCCCTGCACAATGGGCTGGTGCCAGTGGCTTTACACAGAAATCAGTCTTGTGGCTCGTGAGCAGATTAACAACAAAGCCCCAGCAGAAATGGTGGGAGACTGGCTGCCACCTTGCTCTCGGCCAGTAATAACAAGCCCACCCCATCCCTAGTAGTTTCAGGACGTTTGCCCCCATGTGCTATCAAGCCAGGGCCTTTTCCTTTGCCTGACATCCCTGGCTCTTTCCTGGTACCCAGCAAGACATCTCTTCCAGGGCAGCGTGGCATCTTTCAAGCTCTGTTACTATGGCAATGGCTACGATGTTACAATCCCACTTGCCTGGATAATCAAGTCGGAAGGGGAAGCGGAGGGAAATGGGGCCGGGTGGATGCGGCTGTTCTGGTCCCCCTGCCTTGAGGAAGAACCAAAGGGAAGCAACAGGAGCTTCTTTGGCTGGTTTTTATCAGAAAGATCACCCTGCCTGCAGATGCCATCAAAGAGACACAAGAAATCGGAGCTGGAGAAGATTTATTAACATGCTAGCTTGTGACAGAGCGGAATTCTGATTCCAAACTCTGCATGACTTTGGGAAGTCACTTCACCTCCCCACAGCCATCTCCAGGATGATGAAACCTTGTGTATTATCTGCTGGAGCCAGGGACACTAACAATGTAGAGTAGTGGGGAAGGCACCTGTGGTTTTGCCAGTTTTACTCATGCCACCAAAAAAAGAGAGAAAAGAAACCCACACATCTCTAACAATCTTCAAATAATGAGCCATGCCTCTGGCGTTATAAACAGTGTCACAAGTGGGGGATACTTGGGGGCAGGTGGGATGATTTCATTCAGGATTTTACTTATTCATTCCCTGCCCTCTGGGGGAAAGTTCCATCTGGAGGTTTTCTTTTGGATGGGAGGAACTTCTGCCCCAAGGAGAAACAGCGGCCAGTGGAGAGTCTCCCAAACATTAGGCTGCATAGGTTCCCCACCACGAGGGTAAAAGCAGCCAAGGGTTGTCACTGGGAAAGAAGAACATTCTCCATTGCCCATCCTGGCTCTGCAACTCCTTTGTTATAAGCAGGATTGGATCGCATATTGTGTTGGAGTATCCTGCTCTTATTTTATGATTCACTGTCTCAAGTTCCTGAAACTCTTCAAAATGGCCCTCTTAGTGTAAAAGATCTTGGGCATAATAAATGTGAGAATAAAAAGGCAAGCTTTGGACCTGGATGGAACAGGCTCATTACCTTCATAAGAGGAGAATGTGAGAGATGCCTGGAGGCACCAAGCGCCTAAGACTTTGGGTTGGAAAGAGGACATGTAAAGTGAGTCCTGGAATCTCTTAGTAGTTTTGCTCTGGGCTGAACAGAGCTGTCTTCGGCGTTTTTAATGTTCCCTTAAGTTCCCTTCTGCCAATAAATATCATCTGTCGATGAAACTTGGGTTCATGGTCTTGAGTCTGTTTGCCTCTTGAAGCCGGGTGGGACTGTTGGAGGAGAAAAGCTGAGAAGCACTTCATGCAGTGGGTGGTTGTCTGCTCTTGGTTTCCCCCCCAAGCTGATCCATTGAGTTGCACATGCTTTATTAAGGAAGTGCTCCGAGAAGAAACCAAACCAGAGGGTGACTTTCAGAGAAGTCCCGGCTCCGCATGGCCCCTCTGAGCTCTAGAACATCAGCTGCATTTCAGAGTTTGTCCCACCCTGGGGTTTTTTTTACTCACACACTATGAATCCTTGGAATATGGGTTGGTGGTTGAGGAGGCCCCGAGTCTCTGATGGTGCCAGGTGCCACAAAACACACGAAGGAGCGGGATGGGGATGCAGAACTAGTAGAAGGGCTCAGAAGGGATCTGGGCAGGCGACCCGCAGGGCCCACCACAGTGGTTAACCAGACGACAGACCCAGAATGTACATGCCAGTGATTCAAGACGGGTTTGCCTGGGTGCCAGATTATGATGGGTATTTTAAAATGTCAATTAATAGCATTAGGTGACAACTCATGCTTCTCGGGACATTGTTATGAAACCAGTCACAGAAACACTGTTGGACAGAACTTTTTGGTTGCAATTATTTGAAAACCAACTCAACGTGGCTTAAGTAAGAGAAAGACTTTATTTGGCTCATGTAACAATGTGGGCCTCGAGTATAGCTGGATTCAGGGGCTCTGGCGATATTAGAATCCTGTCTTTCCACCCCTCAATTCTGTTTTCCTCTGAGACAGTTTCATTTCCAGGCGGTCACATCCCATGTGGCAGTAAGAGGTCCTCCAAAAGCTCTATACTCATGTTCTACCAGCTTACCAACCCCAGCAAAGAGCTTCTGCTTCCCCAAAGCTCCAGCACGAGTCCTGAGGTAGACTTGTTAGTTTGGCCCCAAACCAGTCCCTTTAGCCTTTGGGACTTGAAGCCCTGCTGGTCAGGCCTGCATCAGGTGTTGAACCCTGGCAGTGGGGAGAGAGCTGGGTTAGGATAGGGTCAATGCCTCTAAGTCACATGGACTGAGAGTGGGGAAGGGGTGGGTCCCCAAGGCAAAAGAAAGCATCTATTATCTAGAAAAACAACCTGTCCTCAGCCCACCATTCTTAGGAAGACTCCAACTTACTTGATCTCTCAGAGCATCTTAGACCAGGTGAATGTAGGTGAAAGAGAGACCCATGTACCCATGGTTGGAGACCTAGGTCTGCACGGCCATTGGCTTATCTGCATGGCACCATGCATAAGTGATGGTTCTGTGTACTGATCTTGAACTGTCAGGCAAGTTCCCTCAACCTCTTGGCCAACCCAAGGGTACTATTCAGGCCAATCCTCCCCTTGGGGAGTTCTCAGAAATAAGACAGAGAAGGGAGTTGAGTGTGTGGCCTTCTGTCCCAGGGAAGGTTGGGGTGCACAGCCAGATCCTCCCATGATCTTTGGGGACCAACCTTTCAAAAGGAAATGAAAACACAAAGGCCTTTGGCTGGAAGCACACAACCAGTTTTTTAATAAAGTCATTACAAATATGTACAAAGCGTCTCCAAGGTATGAAATTCCTCTTACAAAAGAGCAGAACAAACCAGCAAGGTTAGAACCCAGAACACAATGTCCCCAAGCTTATTGCCTCTCTGGCTGAGCCAGAGGCCTCACTGAGGTTCCAAACACCCCCACAACCATCCCTGCCACATACACACATAGGCTCCTGGGCACTTATAGTGCAAAAGACTTAAGGGTTCAGGTGGGGGGGGAGCAGGTTAAGAGGTAAGAAAAGCTTCCCATGTCCTAGGAAGTAAGTTGAACAGGCCCTGTTTACAAAGTAGATGCTTCTCCCAGGGACCTTGTGGAAATTAAGGACACAAACGGCAGGGAACAAATACATAGGATCCCCAACTAAACCATCCAGCCTGTCCTGGAGTGTCCCCAAATGCAACACTCCTTACAGTGGATGTAAGTCAGGCTCCCTTGCTCCCTGCTGGGCCCCAGGCTGCGCTTGCCCTTGAACTAGCAATGCCCTGGAGCAGCTCAGGAGGGAATCCAGTGTGGCAGGGCAGTTAGCTCACGAGTTTGGGGGTGGGTCACACAGACCTGAGTTCAAATCTTGCCTCAGCCACTTCACTCTGTGTGTGTAGCCTTAGGCTAAGTTGCAAAACTTCTGAGTCTCAGCTTCCCCAACTGTAAAATGGGAATAATACCTACTGTATTCCAGAATGGGTATGAGGAATAATGGAGGGGAAACGTGTAAAACACTCAGCACAGGGCTGGTGAGCCCGCTGTAGATGGTGGCTTTCATTACCATGTGAAGCAGCAAGAACCAGTCTTTTCGTGCTGGGAGAGAGTTGAGATCACAGGCTTTTGAATCGCCTTCATGACAGTGTGGTGCTCAGTAAATATAAGTACTAGAGAACAATCTGCCATCAAGGCTTGGGGTCACAAGGATGACCTGACAAATCTGTTAAAGACCGTGAACCAGACCAGAAAGGGACAATTAGCATCATCTGGTTCCAAGCAGGGCTGCCCCTCCATGCTCCATATGTAAGTTTCTTCCCAGATGGGATTCTACAACCTGGCACATTGTAGGTGCTCAATAAATAGGTATTGAATGAATAAATTAATATTTTTTAAAAACTTTTGGTTTAAGCTTTAAAATGACACTTTTGACATCAACATCCTCCATCACTATGGGACTAGGCCAGGGTGTCTAGCCTGTCCCCCCTCAGCCGCCAAGCAGCTTCTGACTCTCTGATTGGCTCAGGCTGACTTAAGGAAAGATTCAGAAAAGAAATTGGTATCAACATAGAAGAAAAATACCTGCGTTCTGATCACTGCAGCTTCTGATACCAGGTGGACACTCAAAAAGTCCACAGTGGGCAAACCAGTGTCCCCAAAAGATACTTGTGCAGGATCAGAGGTGGACTCCCCCAATTTCCCAACTAGGGGAAGTGATATTTTGTCACTCTCAAAAACATGATAATAGTACGAGATCAGCTACATAAATTGTGAAACCAAAGTCACATTGTTCTGTGACAATATTGTTTAAATCACCATTTTTTTTCATCAAAATAGAAAAGAATTTCTTAAATGAGACCACTGGAACAAGTGTCGAAAAGAAGTCTCCAGTAGCCCAAAGAAAGAGAGGAAAACAAAATGGGAACTGGGTTCTAGGAGATGCTCATGGCCCAGGACCATGGACAGCAGCCAGAGAGGGAAAGGGGCCTCCCCCACCCCGCCCCAGAAACCTGTTACTCCAGCTACATCTGTGCCAGAAAGATTGTGAAATGGAACCCCAAATTTCAAATGGGGTAAAGAGATCTTACTTGCTTATGGGGGATGGGGAGAGAAGCTTCCAGAAGGGAATGGGTCTAATTTGGAATGGGAATGCTGAAATCCCAGGAGGCTCCAATCCCTGTGGCTCCTGGACCCCCACCCTTTGAGAGCAACCAGCACCATCAGGAAGGAGGCCCTTCTGTTTGCTCATTGCCTCATTATGCAGCAAGCTACCTAAACAATGATCTCAGAGGCCTCCCTCTGCTTTGCACGGACATGCACATGTGCGCACGCGCGCGGGCGCGCGCGGGGGCGCGCGCGCACACACACACACACACACACACACACACACTCTGCTGCTATCTGCTGAAACCCGATATGAGGTCTTTTTTAAAATTTATTTCAAAGCCTCCCTCCCTCTCCCTCTCTTCACAGACGCTCTGCAGTGAAGCTAATCAAAATCAATGACTCCTTGGCAGCCGGAGAAAAGCGGGGGAGAGAGGGAGGGATGGTGCCAGCACTTTGCACACTGTGGAAATATTAAAAAAAAAAAAAAAACCACCACACCACCCCACTATCTCATGCAATCCAAGTAATGCAGCCTCAGAGACAGTGGAGACAATATATACATATATATCATGCTTCAATTTCCTAATACAAATGTCCATCAAGAAGTCAAATCTCATATAAAAACAAGCATTAAAAACAACCCCTTGTCAAAAATCGGGGCAGTCGAGAAGTGCACTCAAATTAATGATGTGCAAGAAAAAGCCGGGATTAGATAAATACACGGTTTCTATTAATACAAGAGAATATATACAAGGGACTTGGCTGTAAAGCTCCATCAGGAGGTCAAGGGTGCCCAGTTCTCAGCGGTGTGGCTTCATTGAAATCAAAACTGCCCCAAACGCCAACCCCGGCATTTGGAGTTTGGATCCTCCCGTGGAAATGTCAGAAGCTAGTAGGCAAGTCGGGGCTGAGAAAGGGATTCTCTGACCTCCCTCCTCTTCCCTGTGTCTAGATGGTCAGCCGGGTCCCACTGCAGTGTTGAAGGTGCAGCCTTGAGGCACCAGAGAGCTGTGATCACATACCATTATAGTAATGAAAACCCCCTCCCCAGAAAATGGGCTGAGCTGGAAAGACCCTAGTGTCTGGCTCAGAAAGTGACGATACAGAGGCAGGGACTGTGTTTCGTTATCATTCGAATTAATTTGCCTTCTCTAAGTTTGCGGCTTGGTGGGGATATCACCTGCTGCCCTCTGCAGACCCTGCCTACACACCCATCCCCTGCAAACATAACTGTAGGGAGGGCCCCCGGAATGAAAGGAAGCAAGTTCTCCATCAACAAGCTGTCTGGGGGTGGGGGTGGGGGACTGCCCTCACCTTCAGCAGCTTTGGGTTACATTTGTCTTTAAAGGTCTATTTAGGAAAACATAAGGCATGGATAAAAGAAAGACAGCTCCCAGCTTGCAACAGCACTAAAAGGTCCTGCATTCTAAAGGACCTGGTAATTTTCAACAAAGCCTGTGGGGAATAATTCAGCCCCATGTCAACTTCAACAACGGCTGATCCCTCTGCTAGCTTCTTAGAACGGCAAGGGTGTCTGCTAATCAGCCCAGTGGACCCCCTGTCCATAGGGACTGGGTGGTAACCTGCAGATCCAGCCTTGCAGAATGACAGTCTGACCCAATAGCCTGGCGCCCCACCATCTCAGCTTTGCACACGGCACTGTGAGACCCAGCACAGAGGAATAATACCTGGGGAGGGTTGTTTTTTTTTTTTTGCATTTTTTAAAAAATAAAAGCAAAAAATAATCATTGCTCCCTGAAGAGTCTTTGCAGCCAAGTCTCAGTCCAGCACACATCTTTTTTTTAGCCCTTCTAGAAACTTCTGAAAATAGTAGCTCATCCTGAGGGGGGGGGATCAGACCCTCTGTCAGTCAGTGAGATGCTGGTGCATTTCATTTAAATGACCTGCTCCCTCCCCCAGTGCCTCTTGCTTATAAATCACCCTTGACCAGAATGTAGCCATTTCTTGGCTCTTTAATCCATAAAACCTAAGCCCTGAAATCCCCTTGGGGAGTGAGGGAGGCGGTGCGCTGAACTCCCAGGATACTTTCGCGGGGGGGGGGGGGGGGTTAGAGGACAAGTCACATATGAGGTCAGCTTTCCACCTCAGTAACCAGCAAGCACTCAATTCCCTCCCCCTTCCCTTCCCCCCTCCCAGACCCCAAGGTTTGCTCCGAAACACCTCTGGATTTTTCATCCCCATAGAGAAAGAGCAGAGACTCTCAAGTGGCACTTTTGCAACTTGTCCCTTTAAAAGGGAATTTGAAACAGCAAAATAGAAATCTCTCTTGTCCCCTGGCCTTGCAGTCTGGCAACAGAACGCCATGGCAGCACCGGCAAGAACACAGCACCAGCAAAATTTAAGTGAAGCACCAGAGACACCAGACTGGTAGGAAAAAAAAAAATCCCATTTGTCTTGATGTGACAGTGGGACTGGCTATCTACCTACACAGGTACAGAGAGACTAGGACTTATCAAGACTCTTAGAAATGGAGAAATCCCAGACTGCCCCTACAGAGCTGGCCCCTCTTTCTCCTCGCTTTTTTTTCCCTTCTATTTTGCCTTTTGCAGTTTCACCGCTTACTCCGCCAGCATCCCTCCCCAGGTGGTTGGTCGACTCTGGGGCTAATTCCCACCAGTCTTTGCAGATTTTCTAGGTACACAGTAGGCATCTCTCTTCCGGTGCCCCAGACACGGAAGTATCAAAGTTCACATGGGAAGGTGCAGAAAAGGGAGGGGACTGTGTCCTCGACAAGACATGCACTGAGTAGTAATATTCATATTTTCTTTTTTTATATATAGAGCTGTATGTAAATAGCATTGGGGCGTCTGTTTCTGCAGCTGGATATGCAAAGGGCTTCCCCAGTCCCTTTTCCGCGTTGCTACTGTTGCTCCAGGCTCCTCTCCACTTCCTTCTCGAAGTGCCAACTGTGGCCTTTCAAGCTCTGGGCTCCCCCTCAGGAAAACAGGAACCAGCTTTCTCCAAGGACACAGGGTTTTCACCAACCTGCAGAAATAAAGATTGGTATTTCGGTCAGTAGGCACGTGCAGACAGCTGCTGGGGATGACGTCAGTGCCTTGAGCCTGTGCACAGCCAGCCCCGAATGTCGAACGTGTTCGGGAGGTGGAGGGGGATGGGAGAGAGCTGCTAGATACAGAGCTCCGGTTTGGAGGAAAGGGTCCCCAGAAGCTAGATTTAGTGCCCACCCCCACCCCCACCCCAGCCAAAGCCCTGTCCACACAGCAGCCTTCCCTAAACAAACACTGGTACTCACACACCCCCATTTCTGTTTTCAGACGTAAGCATCTTCTGTGATTAAAAAAGAGAATGTAGAACCACCCTGCCTCTTTGCTCCTCCAAATCAGGAACAGGACCTTCATCTATTCATTTCACAGATCCATATCCAAGGCAGGCTTGTAAGACAGTCTCTGCTCTCGTTCATTCGTTCACTGCCGAACATAACAAGAACCATGCTATAGGTGTTACAAATCCAATGACATAGCTCTTGCCCTTTAAGGGGCTCAGAAGCCAACAGAAAGAGATGAGAACTTGGTATCAATGACATTGTCATGTGAAGAGCAGTCTGGATAAACATGAACCACGGGAGCCCATGAGGGAAAGGGGGCATCAGAGCTCTTGAGAGAAAGAGGCAGACTCCCGCGGAGGACTGAGGGATGCTGGGGAATGAGCCAGGATAAGATGAGGCATTCCAGGAAGGGCAGAAAAACCGGCACATACACCCAAGAATCGGAAAACACATATTCAAACAGGGGTGGCGGACTGAGTCGGGTCAGTTGGGCGTCTGCCTTCAGCTCAGGTCATGATCTCGGGGTCCTGGGATCGAGCCCCACATCGGGCTCCCTGCTCCGCGGGGAGCCTGCTTCTCCCTCTCCCGCTGCCCTTCTTCCCACTAGTGCTCTCTCTCTGTCTCTCTCTCAAATAAATAAAATCTTTCAAAAACATTATGTAAAAAAAACATATTCAGGGCACCTGGGTGGCTCAGTTGGTTGATCTTCTGCCTTCGGCTCAGGTCATGATCCTGGAGTCCTGGGATGAAGCCCCACATGGGGGAATCCTTGCTCAGCGGGGAGTCTGCTTCTCCCTTTGCCCCTCCCCCTGTTCATGCTCTCTGTCTCTCTCAAATAAATAAATAAAATCTTTCAAAACATTATTTAAAAAACATATATTCAGGGGCGCCTGGGTGGCTCAGTCAGTTAAACATCTGCCTTCAGCCCAGGTCATGATCTCAGGGTCCTGGGATCAAGTGCCACGTCAGCTCTCCCTCTCCCCCTCCCCCCACCGCTTGTGCTCTCTCTCGCTCTCTCTCAAATAAATAAAATCTTTAAAAAAAAACCCATATATTCATACAAAAACCTGTGC